>NC_056732.1:57481949-57534457 GCF_019279795.1 Protopterus annectens
TTCAGCAAGGTCATTGTATCCACCACAATATAAATTCTGCATTCATCTTCCTTATGTGAATTGCTGCTTACCTGTGACACATGGCATTTCCTATCAACAGGTGAACTCTTCATTTCTGCCCATCATGAAAGTAAACTGAATGTACATGGTAAGCGCCCTCCTCACCTCATTGCATAACATTCATTACTGTGCTCCAAAGCCTCGGAAGTAATGTCCTCAATTAATCCAGTCTCGGGGGTAGCATTGTCCACTGTAATAGATGTGCAAAAGAGTGCCAGGAGCAGGGGCATGTTGCAGCTACCTCACAGAGCATGAAGAGCATTGATTGCCTAGCAGCAAATGTGCCAGGACATTTTTCAGGCTCAGTCCAGAGCCACAGTGAATTTGCTAAAGGTGATCAGAGTAGTGCGAGGTGTACATGAGGATTTCCATCACTTCATGGAAATTATGGAGAGTAGGGATAATGCCATGGGCATATTCATCGGAAACAATGGAGAGTAGGGATGATGCCATGGGCATATTCATCGGAAACGATGGAGAGTAGGGATAATGCCATGGTCATATTCATCGGAAACGATGGAGAGTAGAGATGATTCCATGGGCATATTCATCGGAAACGATGGAGAGTAGGGATAATGCCATGGGCATATTCATCGGAAACGATGGAGAGTAGAGATGATGCCATGGGCATATTCATGCACAGTATGGTGGCACATACAGGAACCATCTCTGCCTGCATGTGAACATGAGTCAGGACCTACCAGACTCCACTAAGAAACCGTGGTAGCCTTGGATGAGGCCTGGGTAATTTCTGGACATGTGAGGGCATAGTACTTTGCACAACACTTGACTATCAGGAAGGTACTAGAAAAACTGGATGGATATGATAGAAGTCACTCACATAGCAGAATCTGTCGTCATGGTCTCTGTCCATGACATTGTGAAATAATTATCTGTAGGATTAACTTCATGCAGTAAATCGCATCATCACAGCACATCTGCACCAAACTCACGTACCAGCACTTCCTCACTTTCACAGGCACCATCACCCACCCTGTCCTTGGGGATGCTGTGTAAGACACATTTGACCTACTGTAACTCGTTGGCATTGCAGCTACTTAAAATGTTATATGTGACAATTCAACAACATGCATTTCAGTTGACTAATGTTACTGGTTAAACTCAAAGGAAATATTTAAAAAATATCCAGAATTTCTTGATTATCAGAATTATAGTGGGTTGTTTGTATCTTCGCCTTCTTGGCTGGTAAGTTCCTGTGGGTACCTGCTGTTTTGGCTTGGTCAAGACGAGCACCTTACACTAAGAAGTAGCTAGGCTGGCAGCAGCTGCAGTCCTCTTCAAATGTAAAGTAGATAGAAAAGGAGCGATTTTGTCTTTTATAACACTACTGTGCACAATGTTGATACGCTTCAGAAAAAGACTTTGAATCACAGAAGCAGAAAGGAATAATTAGCATAAGTTCGACAGCATTTCTCATTTCATTATCTCTTAATTCGCAAAAGTTCATAGGGGAGTACTAGGCTAATGACCAGTAGGGTCTTCTTAAGCCTATCCATGCATCCCAAATCTCTGAAAAAGTTCTGTTACCCTTGATAAGTATAAGCAGGGGGTTGGTGGATGAAACATTTATGAGCAGGGACTTGGGAAATGATTTGTTAAGCACACCTAAGCATTAAGACAGTGTCTCACACTATGGACTTGTTTTACAAGTGTAACTTTCCCCCAATTTTAGGTTTAACCAGTGTTGTACATACTACAAAACAAGATATGATCAGAGACACTTGATCATAATAGTACATGGAACTTTAGCCATTCCAATGGACTACAAGTTATAGAAAAAAAAATGGAAGAGCATGAAGTAGTTTACAGCTCTGAAATCCATTAAAAACAGCCCTGACTCAAATACAGCAGTCAGAAGCCAAGAATGAGTCTGAGAAATGAACAGCATTAAAACCTGACATTTCACGGTCATGTGTGTGTGTTCATAGGTAGGTACTAGGCTATTGGCCCTAGGGCCTACATAAGCCTAGCCAAAAAGATACCCTGGCTTTTCGCCACCCAAGAAAATTATTTTCCTGTGTCACTGTCGAGCAGAGCCACAGAAGTCATCCCCAGGGTGAATTTCCTATTTCCCATCCAATAAAGATTTTTCTTGAAGAGTGCTAATGAGGAGCTTTGTTTGATATAGATAGGTAGTTTGTTCCAGAGTATGGGAAGTCTCTGGGACAGGAATCTATCCCTCCAGCATGTTCTGTTTATTGTGATGACAAGGTTTAGGTCCCTAGAGTGTGTAGCTTGGAGGGATTGGGATTTCTTTCAGTGGAGCATGTCCAACAGCTTTGGGTTTGACATAGCTTTATATGTTAGGCAGAGAGCGCCTCTGAGTAGGCGATATGTGATGGAGTAAAGCTGGAGATTTTTGAGATGGGTCTGCATAGGGCATCTGTTTGAGGCTGGTAATCCTCTTTGAGAGGTATTTCTGTGGCTTTTCCAGTTGTTGTAGATGTCTTGTGAGGTTCATGCCAAAAGGGGCGCTGTACTCTATAATGGGTCTAATGAGTGATGTGTAGAGGGGGACAGTGACCTCTTTTTCTGGATGAGAAACCTTTTGTGATGGTGTGCCATGTATAAGGATTTCCTGACTACTGTGGCGATGTGATTATCAAAGGACAGACTACTGTCCACCTGTGTCCCAAGGTGTCTTATCACACTTTCGTTGTTAGGTTTACTACCGCCTATGTGGTAGTTCATGGGTACAAAGGGGATGACAATGCACTTTTTGGCATTGAGCTTGAGGCCATGTGTGTTTAAGACCGAAAAGTGTTTCACAGCTTTTAAAGCTGTTAGCTTTTCATCACTGGACTGCAGGGCTGGCATTAGCCACTGCTAAGCTCAAGTAGGAGACTGGAGCTCAACAGTGCTCACAGATGCATAGCAGAACTTAGGACTGAAAGGTAGATAAAGAAGAACCGCACCCACAGATTGGAAAAAAAAACCATGTTTATTTCATCATGCCTTGATGCTTCCTACAGTTTAACACCACTTTTGGACTCTATATATTTTTTATATTTTTAAATGTAATTCCAATGTCTGTCCACATGGGATCTGGCATCTTTATTTTTTAGTCTTCCTCTAGGTCTCCCAGATTGCAGTGTTTGTCTTTAAAAAATTACATCATGACCCCTAAGCTCCTGTCAGTGCATTGAGTTTACGTGTGTTTTCACACGTACCCTGCTTTCATTCAGTCAGGTTTAACTACCATTTCCTGCCCTTCAATGACCACTTAAAAGACACACAGTAATAATCACACACAACATTATTCTCAGTGCATGTTACTTCTTTTTCTTTTTAAAGTGGCCAATTTTCATTCTTTTGTTATGCCTAATTTGTAGTCCTTAAAATCATCTCCCACCCCCCTAAACACCTCCCCTTTGTCTCTGTCAAAGTGACAAATTTGAGCTGATTGCTGCTGTGATTGATAGCTCACAGCAGGAGACAAAGTTCATGTGCTGAGAATACTGTTCTGTATTACTATCCCTGTTTGTCTTAAGTAGTCATTGAAGTGCAAGAAATGGCAGCTAAACCTAACTGACTAAAAGAAAGCAAGTCATATGTGACAACACATGCAAAGTCAATACACTGACAGAAACTTAAGGGCTATAATGTTCATAGGTTCATACTAGGCTATCTGCCCAAGGGCATTTATAAGCCTAGCCCAGAGTTTTGTGGCTTTCGACACCCCTTTAGTTTGGAGGATACTATGCCCATTATTTTGCTGTGCCTCTGTCAAGCAGTGACGCTGAGATAATCCCTGGGGTATATCTGCGATCTCCCATCCATTGGTCAAGATTTCTCTTGAACAAAGCCAGCGAGGTGCTCCTTCTCGCATGTACCGGGATTTTGTTCCACAGCATAGGGAGTCTCTGGGTGATGAATCTGTCCCTCCAGCACGTCCTATTAATAACCGTGTCAAGGTTTAAGTCTCCCGCCCTTGTAGTTCTGAGGGATCTAGATTTTTTGAGGTGAAGCATGTTCATCAATTCTGGGTTAGACATGGCCTTGTATGTCAGGCACAGGTCACCTCTGAGCAGACGTTAAGCGACTGAATAGAGCTGAAGTTCCTTCAGTCGGGCAGCATAGGACATATTTTTGAGACCCTTTATCCTTTTGGTGAGGAACTTTTGGGGCCTTTCCAGTTGCTGCAGGTGTCGTGTCAGATACATTCCAAATGGGGCATTGTACTCTATCATTGGTCTGATGAGTGATGAGTACAGGGGGACGATGACTTCCCTTGATCTGGATGTGAATCCCTTCATGATCAGGTGGGCAATGTAGAAGGTCTTCCTAACTACTTTGGCAACGTGAGTGTCAAATGAAAGGTTACTGTCAACCTGGGTCCCCAGATCCCTGATAACCTCTTCTGTGCTTAGTGGGTTGCCGCCTATATGGTAGCTAGGGGTAACCTTGTTTTTCCCAAAGGGTATGACTATGCATTTTTTGGCGTTTAACTTTAGGCCAGAGTGGCACCAGTTATCCGTTTCTATAAGACCCTTCTGAAGGATATCTGTGTCAGATGTGTTCTCAACTATGGCGCCCAGTTTGCAGTCATCTGCAAATTTTGTCAGCCATAATCCTCCTGTGTTTGCTTGTACTTCTGAAAAGTAGATGCCGAACAGGAGAGGGCCCAGGACTGAGCCCTGTGAGACACCACTTGTGACAGGCTTTGAGTCTGACATGGCGCCAGCAACTCTGACCCTGTGGGTTCTGTCACTTAGCCAGTTTGCAACCCATCTTGTGACGTATGGGTTTACATTTAAGCTGATGAGTTTTTCAATGATACCTGAGTGGGGTATTGTGTCGAAAGGCTTTGCCAGGTCGAGGTAGTCCGCCTTTCCCTCATCAATGGCCTTGGTGACTGTCTCGAAAAAGTCAACCAAGTTTAAAAGGCATGATCTGCCTTTGACAAAGCTGAACTGGGTCGGATCCAAAGTCTGCAAGTCTCCTATGTCTTTATTTATGAGTTCCATTATGATCCTCTCCATAGCTTTGAAGATCAAGCTTGTCAAGCTGATGGGATGGTAATTTCCCGGGTCGGTGGAAGCACCGCCTTTGTGAAGTGGGACCACAGTTGCCGTACGCCACTCCTTAGGCACGTATCCTGAGGTGAGGCTAAGATTAAACAGCTGCCCTAACTGCGGGCTTAATTCCTCATTGAGTTCGTGGAGCACACATCCGGGGACACCATCTGGTCCCATGGATGCTGTGCCTTGTGCCTTGGAGAGAGCGGTTCTCAGCTGCGCGTTAGAGATGTTTGGGGGCTATAATTCTCTGGTATAGATATCTCACCTTTTGGCGAGGGTGAGTTTGCACTGAACCTGTCAGCCAGTATGTTGGCAATGTCTGTAGGTTCAGTAATTTTTACATCATTTTGAACTAATTCTGAGCATATCTGGGAGTTTCCTCCCAGGTTTCTAACATAGCTAAAGAAGGCCTTATGATTGTCCTTTGAGTCCTTAGCGACTTTTCTCTCAAAATTTGCCTTGGATGATTTTATGAGAGATCTTAGTTTTTTACTTATAATGATCAAGGGTGTTTTCCCTTTTAAGGATTTTGCTCTATCTTGTAGTAGCTTCCTCCTTTTGTTGTAGAGCTTGTTTATGGCTGGGGTCCACCAGACTGGACGCTTGCCTTTGGTACAAAGAGTCTTTGTTTTGTTTGGGATTGCCTGATCCATGCAGTCCTGTAGGTGCTGGTAGAAGGCATTTGTAAGTGATTCAGCGGCTTGAGTAATGGTTTCCGCAGTCTTGGGGGCCTTAAAAGAGACCACACTAGTCTTTAGAAGTGTGAGGTCGGCTTTTGAGAAGTTCTTCACTGTGGTCTTTTTTTATCTCAGGTGGGGGCGGGATGTGGACTTCAGTGAGATTAGTTTATGGTCTGATCTCACCAGTGAGGGGTATACTTCCTGTGTTGAACATTGTGACCCCATGTTCGTGATGATGAGATCTAGTATGTTATCTCCTCTTGTGGGGATGGTGACTAGTTGTTCCATGGCATTTGAGTTTATGAACTCTAGGAACCTTTGGGCTAGAGTGTTGGGGCTTGAGTAGTGATCCCAGTCTATATTCGGGTAGTTGAAATCACCTAGTATGATGGTGTTTGGAGATACATTTATACCTTCCAGTGTTTTCAGGAAAGCTATGTGAGGTTCCTGAGATTGAGAGGTTTGGCCTGTAACATGCTACAAATTGCAGAGCAGTCTTGCCTATGGTTAATTGCACCTGGATGGTTTCCGATGCATCGTGCGTTGCCACCAACCTTGAGGTGTGGGTGTCCTTGATGAATATAGACACCCCCCCCTCCTTTCTTGGTGTTGTCTGGATTTTGGGGCCGGAACGCATGATATGAGGAAAAGCCTGATAGTGCCGGGGTGCTCTCGGGAGCCTTGAACCAGGTTTCAGTCACAGCACAGACATCGATGTTCTCCATACTGAGAAGGGCCTCGAGTGCGTGCATCTTGAGGTTGAGACTTCTGGCATTGAGCAGCATTACCCTTAGTTTTTTTCCTTTTTTGTGTTCTAGGGTGGTAGGTTTAGAATTTGAGCCTTGACTAAAAAAGGCACTATGGGGGTGGCAAGAGCCTTTGCCAATATTCGGAAGCCCAGGGGTGACAGGTGCAAGCCGTCCCTTGCGAAGCAGCGTGGCTTGTCCAGCATGTCATCCCAGACAGACAGACATTGGATCCCCTTTGAATGACGCCAGAGTTTAAGCCAATTATTAAAGCTGATCATCTTGTCTCTGTATTGTGGCATCATTCTTGGTGAAGGTAGGATACTGCTCAAGGTCAAGGTCATACCTGCCTGGGCTACATAATCAGAGAGCTCCTCTATGTCTCTTTTCATGTAGTCCAAGGAGGTACATCTCAGGTCGTTCACACCAGCGTGGACAACTGACAGAGTCGTACTTGTACCTGCTGTTGAGAGACCTGAGTGCTTGCGTTATGTGGCGGATTCTAGCGCCCGACAGGCAGCTTACTGTGACCCTTTCCTTGCTCAATCTGGTGAGCGGGACGTCAGTGTGTCTGACTATGGAGTCACCAATGACGAGTGTATCTGGCATTGTGTTTGGCCTTAAGGGCTGTGACTGTTTGGCACACTGACTATGTGGTCTATGTGTTGCATGTGTTGTGTCCTGAGGTGGCAGTTGTTTGGGTGTCTGCTTTGGTGGCCTCTGCTGTTTTGGTAGATTTTTGATCAGAGCCTCCGAGTATGTCTTTGTGTATTTATGTGTATGATTTGAAGTTGTGATAGTACTATGTGAGACTGGGTTTGTGGTGTGTGTGGTTACCTTCTCCTCCTGTCTGGTCTTACCAGTCCTATGTTGAGAGAGCTCAGCCTCCAGTTTGGCTATATAGTTGCATCTCTCCAGTTTGGCTATATAGTTGCATCTCTCGCATGTATTTGTGTTTTGTGGGAGAAGGAGAGGGTTGTCCGTGTACATGAGACAATTGTAACATTGCCTCAATATTCCCAGATTCACCAGCTGAGCAGGAGAGGACACTAGCAACTGATCCCTCGACATGCTAGAAGGAATAGACAAGGACTTTAAAAGACTCCGGGGGATGTGGGTGATCGAAAAGGGGTTTTTGGCTGGTGGGGTACTATGTATAATAAAAGTGCTATATCAAGTAAAAAAGTACTTTAGGAGCAAGTGCTAGGCTTTACAGATAGAGAATAGTCTACTTAGGAATCAAGTAGAGCTGAGCTTTTTAGATATAGAATACGCTGGTTAGATCAACAGTACAGTTCAAGGAAGGCTGTTTTAAGGGAAAATTTGAAGAGTGGACTTTAGGTCATGTATGTAATATTTTAAAGCCAAACATTATGGCAAGATTATTTATACTGTACTATGTTCATCACTAGAATCACTGATGCAGTAGCCTTAGTTATATATGTAGAATACCACAGCTTAGACTGACTGAGAGGAGGAAAGATGCCCCTGAATAATGGCCTATCCTAGACCTGCAGAAAGAATTTAGTTCATAGCACTTTGTAAACGTGTGCAGAGGACCAAGTTACTGCTTCTAGAATCCAACCCTTTCCAAAAAGCCATAGACACAACAAAGGCCTGGCAGAATAAGTCTTGACCCTAGATGGAATTATCTTATAGTAGATTTAACAAAAGGTAATTGATTAAGACAACCACATGGAAACAGTCTTTTCTGATGTAGGTTGTCTTTTTTCTTACTTTCTCAAGATCAGAGTTCCGATGTTTTTCTGTCAAGATAGTACCTCACTTGGATGTAGAAAGCCAAAGTATGGAGTATCGTCGTCATCCCCAGTTTTCCCCCACTTCATACATGGGATCGGGATGTCGTTTCAACTGTCACACGCTACACGCTACATATTCAGTGCCATTCCGACTTTCGTTGACACTCGTGCCTGCCTGTTGCAGGTCTTGTCATACAGTCCATCCACCTCTTTGCTGGATGCCCTTGTTGTCTCTTGCCTTCTATTTGTCTGTCTCAAATCATCATCGTCCTATTGTCTTCTCCTTTTCTACATATGCCTAAACACCCATGATCGGTTTTCTTTGACCTTTTCTGCAACTGAAGCTACTTTGGCTTCTGCACTTAAGTCCTCAATTCCTCTTCTGTCCCACAATGTACAGTCTACCACCCTCCTCAGACACTTCATTTCCAGAACTTCTAGCTTCCTCACCTGCTCTGCTTTCACTGCATCATCCAGTAGCACCTCTGTTTTGTACACCTTACTTTTCAGCTTCTTTGTCATTCTTCTTTCATGCACTACACCTGACACTCTGTGCCAGCTGCCTGGAGCCCATGTGATTCTAGCTTGGACCTCTTCATTCAGACCTCCTCCCAGATACGTGAAGCTGTTAACCTGTTCCACTGTTTTCCTTGTCTGAATTCCCAGCTTCTTCCGATTTACTCATTTGCTGCAATTACAACTGTCTTATCTGTCGATTTTATCCCATGTGCCTTCAGTTTTGTATTCCATTCCCCTTTGCTGAAGTTCTTGCTCAGAGCTTGCCTCTATTTCCACATTGTCTACATACAGCAATGTTGTTGATCTTCCCTTTCTGACCTGTTTGCTAATGTAGTGAATCGCCAGTATCAACTGAGACTAAACACTATTTGTACGAGTCACTGGGTCATTGTACATAACTTGCACTAATTCTACTAATGTTTCTGGGACTTTCAACTACCACAGAACTGCCCAAATCAGTTTATTAAGACATTGTCATATGCTTTCTCAAAGTCTGGGAATGCCCAGTTCGACTGTTTCCTCGTTTCTAGCTACTTCTCAACAATCTGTCTCACTGCAAACATTGGGTCAGTTGTGCTGCATCCTGATCTGAATCCAAACTGCTCAACACCCGTCTTACTTTCAACCACTCTGCAAATTCATTAATCAATCACCCTCTCCAGAACTTTAGTGTAAATGGAGCATCCTGTCTCCATCATTATTAATTTCTGGAAAAAAAAAAAGACACGAGAGATGGATAGCTTGGCTCAAAGTGAACTCGGATAACACGTTAGGCATAAATAAAGGATTAGTTCTTAAGGATACTCTACCTCTGTGGAAAATGGCATAAGGTTGACCCACCATAACAGCTTGCAACTCGGATACTCTCCTTGCAGAAATCACAGCAATGCCAAACACTGTTTTCCACATTAAGGACCTCAAGTCAGCCTGTTGAGCTGGTTCAAATGAGTGCAACAACTAAAAATGACTTCCTGCGCGAGTGCAAATGCACGGCTCAAAACAACTGATCGGGAACTCCAAAAATGATAGAGCCAGCAGGAACTCCAAAAATGATCGAGCCAGCATACAGTGACCTGAAAATTCATGTTCATTAGACAATCAGAAAAACAACAAAAAAAGACCGGTTTCGGACGGATATTATCACAGCCTTCCTCAGTGTTGAAATGGTTCAAATGAAGCAAAGAGTTAAACTGAGGATTGGTCTGCAACTTCCCCTTCAAAAATCATCTTCATACGAGACTGTATAGAAATAGGAGGATCCATGAGCAGATATGCTGAAATGAGAACAAAGGAACCTTGCTGAGGAGCAAGACCGGCTAGAGAACAGTAACTCACACAAGTAATGTTGAACCAGAGAAACACTGACTCTGAATGGGTGCAGGTTCCTTTCTTGGCATCAACTTGAAAAATCTTTACCATTTATTAATATAATTTTTCTAGTAGCAGATTTTCTTGTCTCCTTTAATAACTACTGCAATTTCTCAGAAAAAAGGTGCCTGAAAATATTAAGATTCTATCATCCATGTAGTCAGTTGCAGTTATTTGGGGTCAGGATGTATCAAACACTCCTTGTCTAGTGTGAGTAGAGCCACTCTGTGAGGAAAATAAAGAGTCCGTCTTCCACGCCTTTTTGCACACAGTCCTGAAGTAGAATTTTGCCAAATGATTGTTGTGATTGGAGGCAAAAAGATTTATAAAGATGCCTGTACAGTGAGACTGCTGAAAGGTTACAACCTAGTCTACCATGGCTAATCTGCACAGAGGGTAAGACCCCCTCCCCATTTGCTGCTGTACCACATCACTGTGGTCTTGTCTGTAAATACTTGTAGAGGTCCCGGGAGCCATAGATCACCGAGAAGGTTGAGTGCATTTATAAATGCCAACATCTGTCTATTTTTGATCAGTCTTTTCTGCTCCAAAGACCAACATCTGTGTATTTTTGATCAGTCTTTTCTGCTCCAAAGACCATGCACTTTTAGCCTCATCAACACTGCTCACCAAGCAAAGTGCGAGGCATCCTTTTTCCCTAATCTTTATTCTGATTTCCATGAAGAATATTTTTTTTGTAATGGACTACTGCTAGAGGTGGGAGGGAGAACGGTAGACCTGGATTCAGATAAATTCAGTGTATCCATTAAAACAAGAATCTCACTTTTCACAAACTCCAAAACTGGACAATGAAATGTCAGGGAATGTTGATGGTTGGACCATACAGATTTCAGATACACTGCATTGTCCCATGTGGAGTCTTGCAAGAGGGATCATTGGAATCATAGTTTCCTTTTGACATAAACGTCTGAAAATGCAAGACCCATTTTTGCCAGAAAAAACATCTCTAGAGATGAGCATAGCATTCTGGGTAAGGAGAGTGGTATTCCCTGCCCCTTCTCCCAGGACTGACCAGAGTGGCTCCCCCCTGCACACCAATGGCACTTTAACAATCGTAGAAGATGTTTTTAACCCCTGATCCAGTGTTGATATAGGGACAACACCAGAGGGAGCCAAGGAAAAGGGTGAATGGAGTGAGGAACCAGTTTTGGCCACAGCAGATTGACCCATCTGCGACTGAAGCACTTTTGCAGCTTGCTGAGGTGGCAAAGACTGATTAGTAATTTCTTCTTTTTATGACTGGATTAAGGAGGAACCAAGGAATTGCTAGGTTGTTTTATGGTTAAGCCAAAAAAGATGCCAGATTCCCAGAGTAGCCTGGCAGCAGTAGGTGATGAAACATGTAGTAAAGAAATAACGTCTTCCCCGGAAAAAAAAAGGTAAAAGGCACAATAAACACCTACCCAGCCCCTAAAAGCAACTTTTTTTCTGTGGGGAAAAGTTTTAACATACTTTTTATATTTGTGGAAAGTTTGAATTAAAAAGCAGAAGCTATAAGTGTAACTGGCCTGCATGAATTGTGCCAAGGTTGCACTTGGACATGATTAGCATAGATTGCCGTTAAACCTTTAGTGTAATGACTATGAATGTCACCAGTAATTTACTATAAAAGATAAAAGAGCAATAACACATTTTGGGGACAGAGAACTTCTGTGAAGTGACTCTCTTGAAATATTTAGTTTATTAGACAAATTAATATCGGAGGTGGGAAAAGAAGTGAGACAGCACCATATAAGGACTATAATCTATATATATATATATATATATATATATATATATATATATATATATATATGAATATATATATATATATGAATTTTGGGCAGCAGCTTAAACTGCATGAACATTTCAGAGCTGCCGGTACTGACATTGTTGAGATTAAGTATTTTTTTCTTGTCTGTTTGCAAAGAAGTGTATAAATATAACAAAGTTACACGAAAGAAATGTGTTAAATAGTGGTGGAGAATGTTAGTAACAACACAATGACTTGGAAGTGTGTAGCATGTTCAAAATGTTATAAATGTTAATCAAAATAAGATGACTCTGGTTGGCTGCAGTATCTCCAAGGCCTTTTACGTGGAAATGAATGGCATGTAGGATTGTGAAGAAAGATGATGCACTCAGTGTGGAGAGAAGGGACATATAACTACAAATCATGAACCAAATTGTATCAAACGTAATGCATAAGGGCATTTTGTTTTGATTGTCCTAGATCCACAGGATGAAGAAAAAAACTAAAGAAAATGCTGAAAATTAATAACATCAAGATATAAAATTTTGCAGAATAACTTAGAGAAAGATCATATAATTAAGAAGAAACAGAGTTACATATTGGAGAATAGGTATAAATAGTTGGGAGGTGATGAAGGCAAGGTGGGGGGGGGGGTTATCAAAGGATACGAGCAGGAACAGATAATGAAAAGTCAGTAGAAGCAGTAAGAAGAAGACAAAAACTGGAAAATAGAAAGGAAAGGGTTGGTGTAGAGATACTCCCTCCTAACTCTGAACAGTATTAGAAATTATGTCTGAGCTAAGGTTTGTCTTTTATTCCAGCTAAAGACATAGATTATACAGACTATTTATTAGATTTAAAGATGTTTACTAGAAATTTGAATCTAAAGCTGATGTTTGGTAATAGCAGTGTTAATATTTTTAAAAAACTGTCCACATTTATTCCCCAAACGCATCCTTTAATTGAATCCTTTGAGAAAGCAGTAGAAAGAGAAAGAGATTTAATGAAATTGTATAGCAAAAAGAATGTGAAACATGATTTTTTACAATTTAAACAATCGGGAGCAGCTTGCACTTAAGGAGTTACAGTCAAATAAAAAAAATTGTGATTAGGGGAGCTAAAGGTGGGGCAGTAGTTGTTTAGAAGATAGTGAGACCTATTTAAAGATGAATTTTACACAGTTAAACAGAGTTGTTAATAATGTGCATGATGAGTTATATGATATGTTCCTATGTAATGTAATTGATTTTGACCTATACAAGTATTTTCTGATTGAGAAACCAACAATACCAGCCTTTAGAAGACTTCCCAAGGTCCATAAAGAAGTTAGAAATCCACCTATGAGACCTATAGTGTCCAGTAAAGAATGGCTAACTGAAACTATATTGATATACTTAGAGAAACAATTAAGGAAAATTGTGGAACAAACACCAACAATAGTTAGAGACACACAAGATTTTTTAGAAAGCCTTACTGAATACACGATAAATGGATGGTAACGCTAGATGTTAATTCATTATTCACCTCCATCCCCAATGATATAGGTGTAGAATATATGAGACTGCAATTGATAGAAAGGAATATGCCTAGAGAAGTAATAATAAGATGTGCCATGCTTATGGACATTGTGTTGAACAATGTATTTGTCTATGACAACTTACATTTTTTACAACAGAAAGGAGTTTCAATGGGCGCACCTTGTGCAAACTCCTACGCCAGTGTTGTGATGGCATATTGGGAGTCTACATATATTATACATAGCATCTGTCATGACAATATTCTATTATAAACGTTTTGTTGATGATATTTTTCTATAATGGAATGGTGAAGAATCAACACTTTCTAACCACAAAAAAACGAAGAATGGTTCAAGGATAAAAGAAGGTGTCACGTTCCAACTGGTACAACAGCTACCTTATTATCAAATACTTCACAGTTAAAACAGGTTGAGCGCTTTCATCTATTGCCCGTAGATTTCTTTAGAACATTGACCCTAATGAGTCAATCACATTTATACTGATGAAAATTCCCGCCCTTTTTCAATTTAATTAATAATAATTACTGTGAACAATAATAAATATTTAAAAAATACACAATTACATATTTAAAAAACTTGTTCTTAAAAGACCTAAAATTCAGTGGGAAACTTCTACCAATGTGTAACACTTATATAACTGCTACCTATACTGTTAATATAATAAGAATGTACAATACACTGTTACAGAATTAATAAGTTGTATTAAACAACTCCTTCATACTAAGATTTATATATATAATCATAATATACTTCTACCTATATATGGCACCCCTGTATTCACTACCTAAACAATTCAATGATAAAAGGGTACAATACACTGTTTCAAAATTGATAAGTTGTAAAAAAACAACTTATATACATACTAAAAATTAAATGTGTAGTTAATGAAAAGCTATTGCACAGTAATGTCTAACCAATATATGTGTAATATAAAAATGAATTGTATCTGTACACCTACACATAATGTAAGCTAAACCTTGATAAGAGGTTTAGTAGGTATACATTCGTTTAGTCCTGGGGGGTTAGCAGCATTCAACCATATTTGCCATCTAATTTCTTTCTCCCCTAATTAGGCTTTTATATTACCCCCTCTGGGATTATTTTTAACAACATCAAGTATAGCAAATTTAAAAGTCTCACATCCGGTACTGCTCTCTAAGTGTCTGTATAATACATTGTTTTTATCCTTTTTCTTAATACAGTAAAGATGGTCATATATCCGATTTCTAAATCTTCTGTCAGTTTTCCCAACGTAATAACTGCAACATTTGGTACATTTTCCTAAATATATAACATGTTGTGTCTGACCGTTCCCTTTCTTAAATCTAATTTTACTAATGTTACCATTCCCCAAGTATATAGACTTCTCTTCCATGATAGCATGGCACTGATTACAGTGTCCACATTTAGTAGTACCTTCCAAAATATCTGTTGTAGTGTCCCTCATGTTGGAAGACCTAGTTTCTACCAACCTTTTAATATTGGCCCTGGTCTTGTACAACAAAAACATGTCATCCAAAAATCGGACATAACACAAAATGTATTCATTCCAGTTGGTACCTATAATATATTCTTCCTCCCAATCCAGTAATACTAAATTGGCGTGTATGGGGCCACACACTGCCCCCATAGCTACGCCTTGAGACTGCCTGTAGTGCTCTCCTTCAAAATAAATAAAAATATTGTCCAAAACTAAATTCATTTTTGGATGACATGTTTTTGTTGTGGAACGGATCTGAGGAATCCATAGCCCATTTATTGATTACTTAAACCATACTAGTCCATATTTAAAATTAACCACACTAGTCCATATTTAAAATTCACTTAGTTACAGTAGGAAGGGTATAAATTATTTGGATACATATATTTTTAGTGATGGGTACAAATTTCAGTTCAGAATATATTGGAAAGAGACTTTTTGTAATTCTTATTTAGAAATACACCAGTAATCATCCCCATTCTCAAAAAAGAAGTATCTTAAAAGGGCAGTGTATTAGAGCTGCCCGTATGACTACACTACAGGTAGATATGGTTAAGGAAATTAATTATTTAGGTGTATGTTTAAGAAGAGGGGATATTCCGATCATTCAATAAGTGACATTACCAGTTATGTAATTAGAGAATGGGGAAAAAATATATCCCCCTTTTGGGTAATGCCCTTACCCCCCCAGAGGGACGAAGATAGCAAGGTGGATAACACTGAATTCAACAGAGCATTTATACTAGAATTTAGTCCTTTTGTGGGGGAGATCAAGAAAATTATATAGAACAATTGGAATATTCTAACCAGTGATGGAGTGTACAGCAGACTTGGAGACAGACCCACATTTGTGTACAAGACCAGGGCCAATATTAAAAGGTTGGTAGAAACTAGGTCTTCCAACATGAGGGACACTACAACAGATATTTTGGAAGGTACTACTAAATGTGGACACTGTAATCAGTGCCATGCTACCATGGAAGAGAAGTCTATATACTTGGGGAATGGTAACATTAGTAAAATTAGATTTAAGAAAGGGAACTGTCAGACACAACATGTTATATATTTAGAAAAAAGTACCAAATGTTGCAGTTATTACGTTGGGAAAACTGACAGAAGATTCAGAAATCGGATATATGACCATCTTTACTGTATTAAGAAAAAGGATAAAAACAATGCATTATATAGACACTTAGAGAACAGTACCGGATGTGAGACTTTTAAATTTGCTATACTTGATGTTGTTAAAAATAATCCCAGAGGGGGTAATATAAAAGTCTAATTAGGGGAGAAAGAAATTAGATGGCAAATATGGTTGAATGCTGCTGACCCCCCAGGACTAAACGAATGTATACCTACTAAACCTCTTATCAAGGTTTAGCTTACATTATGTGTAGGTGTACAGATACAATTCATTTTTATATTACACATATATTGGTTAGACATTACTGTGCAATAGCTTTTCATTAACTACACATTTAATTTTTAGTATGTATATAAGTTGTTTGTTACAACTTATCAATTTTGAAACCGTGTATTGTACCCTTTTATCATTGAATTGTTTAGGTAGTGAATACAGGGGTGCCACATATAGGTAGAAGTATATTATGATTATATGTGTAAATCTTAGTATGAAGGAGTTGTTTAATGCAACTTATTAATTCTGTAACCGTGTATTGTACATTCTTATTATATTAACAGTATAAGTAGCAGTTATATGAGTGTTACACATTGGTAGAAGTTTCCCACTGAATTTTAGGTCTTTTAAGAACACGTTTTTTAAATATGTAATTGTGTATTTTTTTAAATATTTATTATTGTTCACAGTAATTATTATTAATTAAATTGAAAAAGGGCGGGAATTTTCATCAGTATAAATGTGATTGACTCATTAGGGTCAATGTTCTGAAGAAATATACGGGCAGTAGATGAAAGCGCTCAACTTGTTTTAACTGTGAAGTATTTGATAATAAGGTAGCTGTTGTACCAGTTGGAACATGACACCTTCTTTTATCCTTGAACCATTCTTCGTTTTTTTGTGGTTGGAAATTGTTGGGGTTCATTGATGCAGATTCTTTGGAAGAATCAACACTAAAAGAACTCATTGAATACATTAATACTACAGCTAGTTTTTTAACTTTTGTGGGTAATTGGTCAAGTAATAAGATGAGTTCCTAGATGTTCTTATAACAAGAGAAGGGAATAGCCTACATACCCAGCTTTTTAGAAAAGAATGTAGGAGGAACTCTGTACTGCATCAAACTAGTATGCATCCTACACATGTTTATAAAAGCATAGTTAAAGGCCAGGTGTTAAGGGCTTCTAGACTTACTAGTCAAGACGCCAAGTTTCTGGAAACAGCTGAGGCTCTACATGATGAGTTTCAAGCTAGAGGCTATAAGTCCAATGAGATAGCACGCACCTTTTAAGAAAGTTTAGGAGAAAGGAATTCAAAAGGGAAACCTACCTATATAGAAATAGCCATCTTGATAATATAAGAATGGAGACTACGACAGCCTTAAATAGGCCAGTAGTGTCCTTTACCAATAACAACAGGAAAATTAGAGAGATTTTCATGAAAAATTGGAACATTTTGACTGTAGATGATAAAGTACACCAATTAGTAGGAGATACCCCAAGATTCATTTACAAGAAGACAAAGTCTCTGAAACGCCTTTTATGCTATGAAAGGAAGGAGAAACAACATATAGTGTCAGATAGGAAAGGGACTTATGCATGTAGGAGCTGCAATCAATGTAGTTACATGTTGGGGCTGCAGTCAATGTAGTTACATGTTGGGGCTGCAATCAATGTAGTTACATGTTGAATGGTAATGTATTTACTCACCCAGACACAAGACAACGCTATGAGTTTGGGATATATACAGACTGCAAGACACGCAATCTGGTTTATTTAGCAGTTTGCACAGCATGTACATCCTTCTATGTTGGCATGACAAATAGGACCCTTAGGGAACGTGTAAGAGAACACATATATGCCATCAACAGAGAGGATGATAATAATGCTTTGGCCAAACGTGATGACCAAAGGCATGACACATAATTTTAAGTTTATGGTCCTAGAACTAATATATAGAGATGTCAGGCTAGGTGACTAAGAATTACACTGAACAAAGAGAAACAAGGTGGATTATGAGGCTACAAGCAGATAGAGCCTCTGGTTTAAATGAAAGAGTGTGTTTGAAACCCTTTCTCAGTGCAAGGGGTTATAAACATTGATGTCCACACGCTTCAAGTAATACCTGTCACTGTATTATTGCACTTTGCCTACATGATGTATGACCTTCCATTCTTGCTTTAATCTATCAAGCAGCATTTTACTCACTGTGATAAAGCATTCATAGGAATTCTATAGGTGTTTTTTAGTGTTACATACATATTTTTACTCACTGATGTCAGTCCTTAATTGTTGTTTTTTAATAGGTCCTGCAAGTTTTTTATTATTGTTCCTCTTTATATGTTATTTGTATATGTGTTTTACATGGTCTTATATGCACATGTGCTTTTTAGTTGTCTTTTCGGACATCTGTGTTAGTGATGGAGTTTTAGGTGTTTTAGGAGAATACATTTTTTGTTTAATGCCTTGTTATTTAACGAAGGTTTTAACACAACATTACTATTATTCATTAATTTACTATAGTATGTAAATGGCTTATATATGAAATAGTTGTTTTAATGTCTTAATAAAATCAACAATTAATATTAAGTTTTTAACATCGTGGTTTCATTTGTTGAGCCCACAGCTGATTGGTACATAATTCATTGAATGTGTTATTTAAATGTAAAGATCAGTTGGTGCATTAACAGTCTGATGAAGCATTCTCTTGTAATGTGAAAGCGCTTACTGTGCACTGGGAACGTTCTGTTGCATAAATGTATTTTTTTCTTCAATAAACAGTCAATGAACAATGGTCACCTTCTCATTGTCATGGTGTGCCTCAGAGAGTTCATTTGTAGATGTTGTGGTTTTGTTGCTTTATTTGAGGCACTCTACCCTTGTGATTGATTTTACTATGTTTTGAAGGATGAAACACTCGAGTGCAACACCCCCTAATTCTGCAGTGGACAGTCACTTATGAAAAAATGAATCCAATCACTTGGGGTGGGAATAGAACTCTGTCATTTGATCTTTAGGTACCAGAGTTGGTAGCTGTTAAACCATCACTGAATGAGGGTATCACATGAGCTCATATATATCTCTGGATGCATGACAAATCATCCCTATAGCTGGGATGTCACTGTGGGCATCCATCTTTCTAGATGCATGACCTACAGGGGTGGCTCGTGCTATAGGACTGCAGCCCTCCCACCTAGAAAACAAAAATAAAACTGAGAAACACAAAAACAAACACCGTATTCCTGGAAGTCTGCACATGCGTGCACGCTCTAGATACACAGGAATACTCTCAAACTGCTTTCTCAGCAGTCTAGATAGGGGGAAAGGCATCCCGGCCCCAAGATGCCCAGCAGTCTGTGCAGTGGTGACATCACAGAATGGAGGCACTAAGGACTGCAGCAGCAGGCTAGACCAATCAAGATGCAGCTAACGAGGTGCACTGGACCAATCGTGAGGATTTGGACTGTTCGGATGTGCGCTGGACCAATCGCGAGGAATAGGTTTGCTCGGCGGCAAAGGGGCTCTTTGGAAATCATCAGCGGCAAGGTGAGCAGTTATCTAGGCATTTGGCTTGTCTGTGTGTGTGTGTGTGTGTGTGTGTGTGTGTGTGTGTGTGTGTGTGTGTGTGTGTGTGTCTGATGCCCCACTTGCTATATACTGGTGGCTACAGCAAACACATGGTGATGTGGTAGGGGATACCTCAGGCTTTGAACCCTGTACCTTGTATGCAGGTGGTAAGGGCCTGAATTCCCTACCCACCACCATTTGTAAAGAATTTGCAGATTTTTGCCTCATAATTGATCTGTTCTGTTCCTCATAATATCTGTGGTTTCTAAATATTTAAATGCTTAGATATTTGATGGTGCAGTGGTAGCATTGTTGCCTCACAGCTATAGGTTTTCTGGTTTGATTCTTGGCTGGGGTGCCTTCTGTGTGGAGTCTGCATCTCCTCCCTGTGTTTGTGTGGGTTTGCTCTGGTGTCCTGCCATTTTACAAAGACGTGTCTGCAGTTTTTCTCCCTGGGCCTCTGCTGAAAATTGTTTTTGTTCCATCAGACTTTCCTGGTTAACAAATGTTAAATAAGTAAAATTGACAGGCATTTGAATTTCAGACTTCATATTCTTCAGAAAATACATAGTAACACAAAACCTTTTATTCTAGCAATTTTCTAAATTTATAAGATGAATATTTGAAATTTGTCCCTATTTTTGGGACTGTATTCCCCCATTATTGGCTTTGTCCAGGTATCTTGTGCTAAGGTTGATAGCTATGGCAAGAACTGAATTCATTGAATATGTTTGGGGGCTGTATTCCCTCATTATTAGCTTTGTTCAGGTGTTTTTTGCTAAGAGGTTGACAGCTATGGTGAGAACTGAATTCAATAAATGATAGCCATTTATGTTTCAGTCTTCCTCTCTTTCACAAAGCAGCGGATTTGACGTAGTGGTATGTTGCTCTGACTGTTTTGCACAGGGATCTTGGCAGTAAAATGTATGGTGGTAACACAGCATTTTATTCTAGTAACTTTCCAAGATTATACAAGCAATGTTTATGTCCCTGGTTTTTGACCCCCCCCCCAATACATTTTTTCCAGATTTCTTGTGCTGAGAAGTTGAGATGCAGTTGAGTATTGAGTAGATTTTACAAGGAACTGAGAGCTGCAGGGTAAGAGAAGTTTAGTGCTGCTTATGCTGAGTCTGCTTGCATTGTTAATAGCACAACAGGTTGTGTACTTGCTTTTGATGCAGAAGGCTGTGGGTTCTACTCCCACAAGGGTGGGATGTTGCTGTACTGAGAATGTCCTCTTTGGCGAAGATACTAACTATGAACCTGTTATTAGTTTGCCACCTATTTCCTATTGCAATGTTACTAGCTTATTTTTTTATGTAATATAGGTAATTTATTCCTCAGGGGCAACAGACACTTTATTTTTCGATGAAACCATGAAATATAAAGGTGTTTGCTAGCAGCAACCTCTTCATTAGTTACAGATTTCTTTAATGTGGAATTATTTAGATGACTTTTACTTCATCTGAGATTGTGCATATTTAGGGTTGGATGCTGCCGTACTGAGAACGTCCTCTTTGGCAAAGATACTAACTATGCACCTGTTATCAGTTTGCCATCCATTTCCTATTGCAATATTACTTAGCTTATCATTTTTTTAATGTAATGTAGGCAATTTATTCCTCGGGGGCAACGGACACTTTTTTTTTCAATGAAACCATGAAATATAAAGGTGTTTGCTAGCAGCAACCTCTTCATTACTTACAGATTTATTTAATGTGGAATTATTTAGATGACTTTTACTTCTTCAGAGATTGTGCATATTTACTGATAATGGTGGACTGTTCTGAACTGGGCAGTTTTGTCCTTATTGGTGCATGCATTTTGTTTCGTTGTTTACTGGAAAAATGTTCTGAATTGGGCAGTTTTGTCATTATTGGTGCATGCATTTTGTTTCATTGTTTACTGGAAAAATGTTCAAAACAATAAATTTAAAATGCCCTCTAACAACTGTACTGTATTGTACAAGGAATATAATTTAGTACAATCAGGAAGGTGTATCAAAGCGCACATATATGTTTCATGTGCAAGGGGCCTATGATTTGAAAACCGCCCAAAGTTAATCTTTATCTGTCACTGGCAAAATGTATTTTCTTTGAATGTGGGTTTCAATGCTGTTTCAATGAATGTGAGTTTCAAGGGCAGAGAAGTTTTAATGCTAAGTCTGTTTTCATTGTGAGACTGCATTGCTTTGTTTAGCAGATGTCTTACTGTTTGTGCTGTAAAATGCAAAATAAAACTTTCAAATGAAGTCCAAATCATCATAGAAGTAAAGCAGTATGCACATTAGTGTTTATGGTAAATGGAGTGAAATAGTCAAGTAATGGATCATTGTAATGGCTGCAGCGGGGTGGCTCCATTCGACCATGATTTTGTGAGGGGGAAGGGTGGCAAACTCAGACAACCCCAGCTGAACTATACCTCCCAACTGTCCAAATTTTCACAGAATGAATAGATTTTTGCTTCTTATTTTTGGTTTGTTCCTCATAAAATTTGTGGTTTTCTGGCAAATCATTTAGGAATTAAGTCACTAAATAATGACACACTGAGTTTCAGACTTCATAACCTTCAGAAAAATGCATGCTAAAGTAAGACCTGTTATTCTATCAACTGTCTCAGTTTATACAAGAGCAATTTTTAGTACTGTTTATATGTTCCCCCAATATATTTGGCCTTGTCCAGATTTATTGCATTAACAGGTTGAGAGATACATGCAAACAAATTGCTTTATAGAATTAGGCATAGCCAAACCTCTCAACTGTCCCCAATTTTGGCTCAAAATGTTGCTCTTCCCCTAATAATCCCTCCGCAAAATGGCAATTTTGGAAGAAAACATGGAGGGTTTACAATTAAGAAATAACTGTAATAATCAGAGTTATAGATTACTTTTATTTCAGAAATGCATGTAGATTCTTTTATTTTGTCCGCTGCTCAAGTTAGCACTAATATTAAAAACGTGTCCCTATTGTGTGGCTATCTTATTTTTGCATCACATTTTTGGTCCATTTTTCATAAAATTGTGTTTTTTGGCAAATTAGTGGCAAATCATTAAAGACTGAAGTTAGAAAATAATGACAGGCATTTGAGTTTCAGATTTCATACCCTTCAGAAATTTCATACTAATGCAAGACCTACTATTCTATTATCTTTCTATGTTTATAAGAGCAATATTTAAAAATTGTCTTTAGTTTTGGGCCTTTGTCCCACTTCTATGTATGGCTTTGTCCAGATTTCTTGCTCTGAGGTTGAGAGGTATGACAAATGTGTCAGGGCCATCACAGTCAGCCAGAGACATTTCAAATTGTGACATACTTGTTGCACCCCATTCCCCCATGTAGTGACTCTGGATGTGTCCAAGCAAGGCAAGGAGCAGTTATGCAGTGTAAATGTGCAGAGTATCCTCCCATCCAAGGTAGGCACAAGTACTACAGTGGCTTTTCATCTGTCATTGATTTTGCAGAATGGTCTGGTTTCTGTCATATTTTTGTACTGTTGATTTATGCTTATTACTCAAAGTGCCTGTTGCACGGTAGTGGTGCTGTGGTAGCATTGTCACCTCACAGCAAGACGTTGTCGCATTCGATTCTCAGCTAGAGTGTCGTCTTTGTGGAGGCATGCGTGAATGGGCGTGCCTTCTTTGAAGGTTGTGCATCAGGGCTGGTAACTCGGCACGTAAAAATCCACTACCAAACATTAGCGGACCGGAGTTCCGCTGTGACGACCCCTAACCGGGATAAGCCGAAAGAAACAACAACTCAAAGTGCCTGTTGCTGGGCTTCCGCGGTGGTGCAGCGGTAGCATTGTTGCCTCACAGCAAGAGGTTCTCCTGTTCGATTCTTGGCTTGTGTTGGGAGTGCCTTCTGTGTGGAGTCTGCATGTCCTCCCCGTGGTCGAGTGGGCATTCGAAAGACATGCGTTGAATGGACATGCCTTCGTTGAAGGTTGGGCATCGGGCTGGCAATTCGACACCATAAAAAAACCTGCCAATTATTAGCAGACCGGAGTTCCGCTGTGGCGACCCCTAACCGGGAAAAGCCGAAAGACAAACAACAACAACAACAAACTCAAAGTGCCTGTTGCTCTGTGTTTAAGTAGCAATGCTTTAATGACCATCAAGTAAGCTTGTCTGAGATCGTAAGATGCAAGTGAGCTTTAATAAGAATACTGTTAAATTGCCAACATTGAAAGCCTTTCTGTTGTTGCCGTGCAGAAAATACTTAACTAGATAATGTATAAGCCTTGGGTATTGAAATGCATATGACAGTATTTGTAATAAAGGACAGGATTACATTATTTTAAGAAGCTTATTACACTTGTTGGAGACTTCCAGTCATCTCTGCAGGCTTTACCAGTAAATTAAACAGAATGCCAGTCTATCATGTGTAGTCCATAACCTGTGCAGTAGTACTTTAAGCAATGTATCTTGAGCTTGTTTCTTGTTTGCTTTTCATTTTTTACTTTGATCATGTTTTCCCCATGAAACAAGTAGATAGTTGTTGTCAGGCAGCAGGTCTTTTTTGGATAAGAAACATTTTTACAAGTGGGGGTATCATAGAGATTGCCACTTTCAGCGTATTACTCTGTACTTTAATAAAGCTGAACATAAATTATAATTAGAACTGCAGTGCAAGGAGAAGTGGTTTGAGTTGAGTGCTGCTTGTTTTTCTTATACTTGATTTTGACTGGCATTCCAGTAATGTATTTAAAAAGTAATTTATTTTTTTATGTCTCACAACCTTTTTGTTTCCATCTAGATATTAAGTAAGTTGTCATGTAATCAATGCATTGAAATATTTTTTTTCTTCTACTCTTCATTTTGTCTTGATTGGACTCTCATAATGACGGTTTGGCACCCAGGGCAGCGTACTTAATTTCCAAAGACATGCATCTGGAGCATTTCTCCCCGGGCCTCCGCTGAAAACAGGCTCTATGGAACCTAGTCGGACTTTCCCGGTCAACAAATGTTAAATAAATAAATAAATAAATAAATAAATAATTAAAGTTAGTTTTTGTGGTTTTGAGCATAGCTCCTCCCCTTTCTAGTTGGCCGCACCCCTTCCCATTGGCCCCCACCCATTCAGCTGTCTCCTGCAGCCCCCCTTTGATTTGAAGTCACCAGCTGCCACTGATGGCCTTTGCCATCTCTTACAGTTTGTGTTCTATCTGGTCCATCCATTATTTGTAATGTTTGCCATGGGTGATTAATCCTTATTGGGGGGGGGGGGTATGGGAATTGTTCAGTGGGGACACTTCTGGTCTCCTAAATTATGTGTTTGCGAGAAACATCAGGTCTCCAGACAGCAGGCTCTGACCTTTAAAAGGAAGGGGGCCTTGATTATCCATTATGATTAGGATACAACTTTACCACCCATTGCTCTTGGTGTATGACTTTGGTCATCCATCCTCCTTGTATGGTATTGGTCATCTGTAGGTGTTTCAAAAGGTAACTGCCTATGATGGTCCTTCAGGTAGCTGGACATTCTGAACATTGTTTTGCTCTTTCTCCAAATGTTTTTCTCCCACATTCTAAATCAACTGTTTTGATTTTGGAAATGTTTATCTTGGCTGCTTCTTGCTAGCATATTCTGACCAATACTCCCAACTTATGGTTGATTTGTCACTCGTGTTTGGAATTTCCTTTGCTTTCTACTTCACACTTGTGGTTTATTAAATCTACACTGGACCTCTGGTTCTGTAATGTTTTCCATGTGTCATTTTCATGATTGCTTTTACTCTGCTTTGATAATGCAGACTGAATATCTTTTTACTTGTGCTGTAAATGCTTATGATCAGGACTGACATCATTTAAGAATATCGTTTAGTGTGTGCCTGGTAGTATTAGACATGCCTCAGGTCTGATATGAGGTGAATGCCCATAAACGACTTGCAGTACTATGTATAATGTGACTGGTCCTTTTTATGTAGTGTTGCTTTTTTAAATATACTGAGAGTAACATTGTAGCAGTTTCTTTGTGCTAGTTTGGAAATGAGACAATGTAATGTTTTTGTTTCCTTCTGCATATGTTTTTCCTGTATTTTATTTGTTGTGGTATGTTGCACATCGTGACATACCCATTTGCACACTTGGCCCCTGTGCACTTGCCACACTTTAATGGATTATTAAATGACCTGTTTTATGTTGCTCTTTTAATTTGATGTACTGTTGCTGTTTTCATATATACTGTAAGTATTTTTTTTTTTCAGCTGTACTCCTGTATTCAGATTTTATAGTGCACATAAAATTACCGTCTTAAACCTCTCTGCCAAATGCCAGACTAAGGTTGTGAGCTGTAGTTCCCACGTGACGGGGCTTTATTCCCCTCAGCTCCCATTCATTGGTCTACTCTGTGACCTTGAGTAAGTCACTCAACCAGACATTACTCACAGATTGCCCCCTGAAAGGAACTGCGTGTCCTTTGGACCTATATGATTAACAAACGTATATCATTATTTTTTATTATTAAAGATGGAAGGGATGCACATTTGAGGTATGAGTTCTACATTTTAACACAAGGTCAACAAAGAGCTGTTGCTGGATTTCTTTAAGCAGCATTCCTTGAAATACATACAGGAAAAAGAAATGTCTATAACCCTCTATTCCTGTTTGTCAACTCCCCACACATACAAATGCACATTGCAGATGTCTGGGATTACAGCATACCCTGAAAGAGAAAAATGCAGATTTGCCAAAAAAAAAAAAAAATTGAGAGATGCACTTATCTAGCCAAACTGGAGGTAAAGCTCTCTCCAACCAAGACTGAACTTGATAGTCAAGAGGAGAAGGTAAACACTTGCACCACACCACACTCATCACATAGTCCCACTAAACCTACACCACCAAAATCCACATATAGAAACACAAAAACATTCGCGGAGGCTCTCAGTAATAATCTGCTCAAGCAACAGAGACCTCCAAAGCAGAAATGCAAGCAACCTCCCACCACCAACACAACCCAAATGACACATAGCCCACAGACTCAGTGTGCCATTCAACCACAGCCAATAAGGCAAAACAACGTACCCAACACACTAGTCATAGGAGACTGTATAGTCAGGCACACTGATGTCCCACTTACCAGGCTAAACAAGGAGCAGGTCACTGTTAGCTGCCTGTCAAGTGCCAGGATCCGCCACATAACCCACGCACTCGGGTCACTCCACAACAAGTACAAATATGACTCTGTGATTGTCCATGTTGGTGTGAATGATCTGAGACACATACCTCCATGGACTACATGAAAAGAGACATGGAAGAACTCTCCGATCTTATAACCCAGGCAGGTATGACCCTAGCCCTGAGTAGCATCCTGCCATCGCCCAGAATGATACTACAGTACAAGGACATAATGATTGATTTCAACAATTGGCTAAACTTCTGGTGTCATTCTAAGAGGATCCAGTATCTGTCTGCGTGGGACGACATGGTCGACAAACCATGATGCTTTGCCAGAGATGGCCTGCACCTGTCACCCCTGGGATTCAGAATACTGGCAAAGGCTCTTGCCACTCCTATAGTGTCTTTTTTAGGCAAGGTTCAAATGACAAATTCACTACCATAACAGCAACAGGCAAGCAAAAACTGAGGGTAATGCTACTCAATGCTTGAAGTCTAAATCTTAAAATGCACTCACTCGAGGCATTCCTTAAAATGGAGAACACCAATGTCTGTGCAGTGACTGGTTCAAGGCTCCAGAGAGCACCCCTGCATTACCAGGCTATAACTCATACCACACTTTTCGGCCTTCTAACCTGGACCCAGAACACCAAAGGCAGAGGTGTGTCCATATTCATTAAGGATATCCACACTTCCAGGCTAGTTGCTCAGCATAATGCAGCCGAGGTTATCCAAGTGCAACTAACTATGGGCAAAACTGCAATCCAAATTGTAGCATGCTACAGATCCCCCACCATGCCCCAGGATTCCCATTCCTCTTTTCTTGATATACTGGAAAATATTAGGGTTCAAGCAAACACCCTAAAATTGGGCGATTTCAACTACCCCACCATTAACTGGGAAAACTACTCCTGTACCAGCTCCTTCACTCAGCGCTTTCTGGAATTCATAAATTCCAATGCCCTGGATCAACTTATTCACACCCCCACCAGGGGCAACAATATCCTAGACCTAGTCATTACCAACATGAGTGACCAGTGTTCCACGCCTGAAGTCAATTCCTCGTTGGTCAGATCCGACCATAAGCTAATCGCCCTAGATATCCACATCCCACCCCCACCCCCCATTAAGGAAACCATGGTAAAAAATTTCTCCAAAGCCAACTTCATGCTTCTTAAGACAGAAGTGGTGAACTTCATGACACCCATGCAGATGGACAATACAGTTACGACTGCTGAATCCTACACAAATGCACTCTATAAGCACTTACACGAGTGCATGAATCGTGCTATCCCAAACAGAACCAAGATGCTATCCTCCAAAAAAAGGAAGCCAGTCTGGTGGTCTCCTGCCATAAACAAACTCTACAACAGAAGGAAGAAATTGTTGCAAAAGAGAGTAAAATCCCATGAGTGGAGGAGCTCCCTGGTCAGCCTCAGCAAGAAGCTGAGATCCCTTATAAGATCCTCCAAAGCTAGCTATGAAAACAAGATTGCCACTGATTCTAAGGACAACCACAAAGCATTCTATAGCTATGTCAAGAATCTCAATGGCAACATCCAGATCTGCTCTGAGTTACAGCACAATGGCACAAAAATTACAGAACCAACTGATATTGCCAACATCCTGGCAGATAGGTTTAGTGCTAACTTTACCCCCCTCCCACCCCCTAAAGGGCCCATATCTATACAGGAAGAATGCAGAGTCCCTGTAATCACAACTTCACAGGTAAAAGCAGCACTCTCTAAAGCCAAAAACACAGCATCCATGGGACCGGACAACATCCCAGGCTGCGTTTTACACAAATTTCAGAACGAACTGGCACCCCACCTAAGCACCATGTTCAATCATAGCCTCATGTCAGGCTTTGTGCCCAAAGAATGGCCCACAGCAACAGTTATCCCACTCCACAAAGGGGGAGCCACCACTGATCCTGGGAACTATCGCCCTATTAGCCTGACGAGCCTCGTCTGCAAGGCCGTGAAACTTATCATCATGGAATTCATCAGCAAAAACATTGGTAACCTCCATACTCTGAACCCCACCTAGTTTGGGTTTGTGAAAGGCAGATCTTGCCTCTTGAACCTGGTCGACGACTTTGAGGCAGTCACCAAAGCTGTAGATGAGGGTAAGGTTGTTCGCCCAGCCTATCTTGACCTCGCCAAGGCTTTCAACACCATCCCCCATTCTGGAATTATAGCTAAACTCACTAAACTAGGTATAAATCCCTATGTCACAAGATGGGTTGCTAACTGGCTCACTGACAGAACCCACACTGTAAAAGTTGCAGACTCCAAATCTGACTTCAAACCAGTGACAAGTGGAGTACAGTGGTTCAGTCTTGGGACCTCTCCTGTTTGGTATCTGCTTCTCTGAAGTACAGGCTAACACAGAAGGCCTCTGGCTAACGAAGTTCGAAGATGACTGCAAACTAGGAGCTATAGTCAAGTCCCCAAATGATGTGGACATCCTACAGAAGGGCCTCACTGAGACAAATGTTTGGTGTCAGAGCCATGGCCTCATGGCCTCAAGCTCAATGCCAAAAAGTGCATTGTTATCCCCTTTGGTAAAAACTCTGTACCCATGAACTACCACATAGGCGGCAGTCTTCTTAACACCGAATGTGTGATGAGACCTTGGGACCCAGGTGGACAGTAGTCTCTCCTTTGATAATCGCATTGCCACAGTAGTCAGGAAATCCTTCTACATAGCACACCTCATCACAAAAGGGTTCTCATCCAGAAAAAAAGAGGTCATTGTTCCCCTCTACTCGACACTCATTAGACCCATTATAGAGTACAATGCCCCTTTTGGAATGTACCTCACAAGACATCTGCAGCAGCTGGAAAGGCCACAGAAGTACCTCACAAAGAGAATTACTGGCCTCAAACAGATGCCCTACACTGATCTTTTCAAAAAACTCCAGCTTTACTCTGTAGCATATTGCCTACTCCGAGGAGATCTCTGCCTAACATATAAAGCTATGTCAAACCCAGAGCTGTTGGACATGCTACACCTAAAGAAATCCCAATCCCTCCGAGCTACATGCTCTAGGGACCTAAACTTTGTCACCACAATAAACAGGACATGCTGGAGGGATAAATTCCTGTCCCAGAGACTTCCCATACTCTGGAACAAGCTACCCATCTATGTCGAGCAAAGTTCCTCATTAACACTCTTCAAGAAAAATCTTAATGAGTGGATGGGAAATAGCAAATACATCCCGGGGATCATCTCTGTGGCTCTGCTCGACAGGGGCTCAGGAAATTCACTTTCTTGGGTTGGCGTAAGCCAGGGAACTTTGTTGGCTAGGCTTACTTAGGCCCTTGGGCTGATAGCCTAGTACCTACCTATGAACTTATAAAAAAAATGTTGGCAATTCTGAGTTGAACGTAGTGCATGTTGAGAAATTTGTATTTATTGAATCTGTGTTAGCATGCCCACAGAACCCATTACCAAACATATTTAGGAATGCATTTACTCCGTTACTCAAGCCTTAAATCTCTGCTTCCTAGCATGAAGGCTGATGTCTGCTCCCCCAGCCTGTATAGTGCTGCAGAATTTAATCTCAGAACAACCTACACATCTGAGCTGAATGACATATCTTCTGCACATTGCATTTCTCCAGCTTTGAGTACAACTGCAAAATTCTTGAATTGCATGTTTCATATATTTTGCACTGACCTGTTGGGACCATCTGGACACCAATAATGTATAGAAAAAACAGGCTTTTACTTATGGAAGTTTTATTTCAAGCCTCAAGCATTCAGTTCCTGTTTTAATTGTAAGAGTTGAGCTTTTTTGATGTCTGTTTTGCTAACTGAATAGAGTTCATCCATGTTGGCCATTAAGTACTTATCAGCAATCAAGTATCAGTCCAGGTTTCAGTTGTACAAGATGTCCTTCCATATCACTGTTGCAGCATTCATAACCTAAGAGATGTCCTGCAAAGGATAGCTCAATATCTGACCAGTATACCAAAGTCTTTAGTACTTATAGGTGTTGTATGTCACGCATACACTCCCCGTGCAAGGGGTAGAGCATAAAGGTGATGTATGGACACACATACTCTGAACTTCTTTGTCACTAATTCAAATGCCATCAGTGAATGTCTGTCTGAACACCTTTCTGGTGTGCTGGTTACCAAGCTGTGCTTCAGGTAAGTACCATGTTGTAATTTCTCCTTATTTATCTTTTGTATTTAGTGCTGTTGGGTTCATGTCATTCAGAGTGGGAAAATATCAGTTTGGGAGGAAGATTTCCCATAAAAACCATCATGACCAGTGTCTTTTCTGTTTGAGTGCTTCCCATGGGCAATCGCAGTGTTCTGTATGTGATATGTGGTATGTAAGACCCTGTTTACCTTGAAAACCAATGTCTTAATCTGTTTGCTCAAGTTGAATTGACAGACTCTTCCCATCCCTAGGTCAGCCATTGGCCAAGAAAAGGACCAAAAAACTTAAATCTGATATGGCTGCTGTCTCACTTCCCCTGGATGTCTCTCTTGAGGATAATGAAAGACCAGAAGACTTTCCGGTGCATGCCTCAGGTTCCTCTGCTGTGACCCTGTCAGGGGCCGGCATGGATCCGACTTCTTGCATGTCCTCAGAGGCTTTACAAATGTCTGCTCCAGACATTGAGGGGGATCCTCAGCTGATTATATCCAAAGGAGCTGGGGATTCTGCAGATCTCAATTTGGGTAGGAGAACCCTACTACACTTACTGAGTGCCGCCAAGGATCCGACCCTCCAGGAGTGTTTCGTGTGAACGTCCAGCAGAAAAAGAAACAGAAAACTAAGTGTATTTCTCCTGTAGTTAAGGATCCCCAGCATGAATGGCAGGATTTTACTTGGGGGTTATTTAATGCTTCAGTGGTTTTAAAGCATCTGCCCCATCCTTGGTCTTCCACTTCTCTTAAAAGACCCAGGGAAATAAAATGTTCAGGTGAGGATCTGGATTCTGGGGAAGAGTCCCTGGTTAACTGTTCTCAAATTCCTTCCCCTTTGGTGTTGGACTATGGTTCAGAGGAAGAGGATTCTATTAGTCCAGATTCTTCTTTGGAGGAACTCTCTTTTAGGGATAGTGTTGCTCACATGATGGATTTTTTTTTTAAATCGGAATTGCTCTCAAGTCTTTGATATTCAGAAAAGGTATTATGAGCTTCTCCAGATGGAGTTTCCCAAGTCATCTGTTGTTCCCCCATTTCTGGCTGCCCTCCTGGATTCCTTCACAGCAGCTTCTGTGGCCCACTGGTTCTTAGCCCTCTGCTCTCAAGAAACCTAATAGATTTTACAAGGTGCCTGACGAATGTAAATTTCTTTATAAATGGGCACCTGCTGATCCTTCTGTGGTGTCTTTCTCTCCTAATGAGCCTTCCAAGTTGTTGCCCTCTGCAAATTTGTTCCCTTCAGATAAAGATAGTAGGGCCATGGAGAGGCTTGGTAAAAAAGTTTATACTGCTGCCACTTTATCCTTTTGGGCCATCAACTACCAGACTTGTATGATCAGGTGTGATGAATGAGGTAGTGTCATCTGTGGCAGGAAGAGTAGGGCAGTGCATGTGTAACAATCGCCAATATAGCTAGCTGGATTTTTGTAAAGAATTTTATGTCATTTGACTATCACACTGATTTGTACAGATACGTGTATTCAAAATGTATTTGTAAAAGTTGCTTGTATTAAAAATGCATCAATAGTGGGTCCTGCTGGACAGAAGAGAGATATACATGCATGTTGTATGATATTATTATAACTGATTCTGTGTTAAAACATATACATTTAATTATGGAAGGGATGAAATTAATCTCAGTCTAGCTAATTTTGACAGGTTGAAAATTAAATGGGTTGGTTTAGGCCATAAAGATTTCCCCAGGATTCAGCAAACTCTGCACGGCGTGCAGGAATAGTGCACGAGCTGCTGCAGGCAATATGGCTGATGTGCGATCCAGGAATGAACTCCCAGGATGTGCACGAGTGACCCTGCACTATTCCTGCACGGACACAGCCCCTGTATGCTAATTACCTCATTTGATGGTGAAAACCATGCAAATAAGGTGAATTAGCGATCCAAGAAGCAGGCAATTGTTTGTAAAGGAATAGTGTAGACTGCAGAAATATATTCAATCAGAAGCTGAATACATTTCTGCAAATTACAAAATGGAGGCATGCCAGCTCGTAAAAATGCATGTATTAGAAGGGTTAGGCATGCCAAATGCCAAATATATGGCCATAGGCATGAAAATGAGTTGCAAAATTATAAATATTAATGTTTTTTTTTGGCTGATTTCAGACGTTTAAGCGCAGGGCAGCGGTGTGCAAATGGGATTGGCCCAAAAATAATAAAAAAGGCTGGAAATAAGCTTTTAAACCCAAATCATAATTTTGCCATAATAGTCAATGGCATGCGTAACACAGCAAGACCCATGGAATAGTGGTTGCTAAGGAGGAAGGCTGCATGTCAGTTTTGTAACCATGCATTAGCAGTCAGTCCTATGCAAATGAGGGCAATGATACTGAATCACAGATTTACCCTCAGTGCTAGCTTGCACCCAAACATGTAGGTACAGTAATACCATGGTGTAAGCCTAAGAGCTAGATGACTTCATAAGGAGGTGAGACATGCATGCTGTAAGCTTATTGGAGCTCTGTGGCCCATGTTTGCCCTTGCTAAGCACATCTAAGGAAGGGGGTGTGTCTGAAGCTGCTTTGTAGTATTTACATTGCCTAAACGGGTGTGCGCACTGCGCACCAGGTTTTAAACAAACAAACAAAAAAAAAACTAGGAAATAGCAGCTCCGTTGACATCTGAGCACTGGGTTTGCACGGCGCACCTCTGGGCTTAAACAGGAAGGCAATGGGAAGGTAAAACAGCAGTAGGAAGGCAAAGGGAAGGGAAAACAGCAGTAGTAAGGTAATTGAGGAGAGCTAGCATAGCTGGTAGGTGAAATGTATCAGAATCGGCCAATTACACAGGCAGCAGCCCAGCACACTACTATAAACTAGGCAAACACCTTTCCCTCTGGTTTTTCCCACAAACTCTACACCACCGGTGTACACAAATGGGGAAATTTTACCTAACAAAAGCAACAAAATAATAGGGGCTGCTTTCACTCACTTAAATTAATATGTGGAAGAGGCTGAGGGTGGTGAGGATGAGAATGCTGATGACCAACCCACAGTGAGGAGAAGGAGAACAGTGTACAGACCCAGGGTAACCTACCAGGGGCTACATGAGCTGGAGATAGTGGAGCGCTATAGGGTGGACAGGGACCTCCTACAGCAAACTGTTGAGCTGTGCCGGCCACGCCTCATACACAGAACCAACAGAGGGGAACCCATCCCAGTGGATACCAAGGTATGTGTAAACTTAAGAATACTAGCTACAGGTACTTTCCAAAGGCCAACTGGGGATATCATGGGGATCTCACAGGCATCAGCATCCGGGGTACTCCACCAGTTCCGGATACCATGTCAGCACATGCTGGTGAGCAAATATATTTCCACAACACCCATGATGCGTTGACCACCAATATGCGTCTCTTCCACCAAATAGCAGAATACCCTGAGGTAGTGGGTGCTATATCCTGTACGCACAAACACATCAAAGCACCACCCGGCGAGCGGGGTAGGGTCTACATAGTTTCATAGTTTAGTACTAGGCTATCTGCCCTGGGGCATTTGTAAGCCTAGCCATAGTGATGTGGCTTTCGCCACCCCATAAAATGGTACAAAATGCACAGAATAGATTTAGACTACTGTGCCTCTGTCTAGTAGTGACACAGTGAAGGTCCCCTTATATAATAGAATTAGTTTACTGTGCCCCTGTCTAGTAGTGACACAGATGTGACCCCTAGGGTAAACTTACGATCTCCCGTCCACTCATCAAGATTTCTCTTGAAGAGTCAGTGAGGGGCTCTGCCTAACATGAACTGGGATCTTGTTCCAGAGCATGGGAAGCCTCTGGGTTATGAATCTATCCCTCCAGCATGTCCTATTCATACTTGTGCCGAGGTTTAAGTCTTTAGCTCTCGTGGTTCTGATGGATTTGGATTTTTTGAGGTGGAGCATGTCCATCAGTTCCTGATTGGACATGGCCTTGTACGTCAGGCAGAGATCACCTCTGAGCAGGCGGTATGCTACTGAATAGAGCTGGAGTTTCTTTAGTCTGGCAGAATAAGACATATGTTGGAGACCTTTGATCCTCTTGGTGAGGTACTTTTGTGGTCTCTCCAGCTGTTGCAAATGCCAGGTGAGGTACATACCAAATGGGGCATTGTACTCAATCATGGGTCTGATGAGGGAGGAGTATAGGGGTACAATGACATCCTTGGATCTGGATGTGAATCCCTTCATGATAAGGTGTGCAAGGTAGAATGTTTTTCTAACCACTTTGGCAACGTGGGTGTCAAATGAGAGGTCGCTGTCGACTTGGGTCCCTAGGTCTCTGATTTAATTTTTCCGTACTCAGTGGGTTGCTGTCTATGTGATAATTTGTGGGTACTTTGTTTTTCCCAAAGAGGATGACTATATATTTTTTGGCATTTAGTTTAAGGCCGTGACTCTGGCACCAGTTGTCCGTTTCTGTGAGGCCTTTTTGTAGGATGTATGTGTCCGCTGGTGTATCGACTATGGTACCTAGTTTGCAGTCATCTGCGAACTTTGTCCGCCACAACCCTCCCATGTTTGCTTTAACATCTGAGAAATAAATGCCGAACAAGAGGGGTCCCAGGACAGATCCCTGTGGGACACCACTTGTGACTGGCTTTGAGTCTGACATTGCTCCAGTGATTTTAACTTTATGGGTTCTGTCCTTTAGCCAGTTTGCAACCCATCTAGTGACATAAGGGTTTACATTTAAGCTGTTGAGCTTATCTATGATGCCTGAGTGGGGTATTGTGTCGAAGGCTTGAGCTTATCTATGATGCCTGAGTGGGGTATTGTGTCGAAGGCTTTAGCCAAGTCCAGGTAGGCTGTATGGACTGCTTTGCCCTCAATGTCTCTAGTGACTGTTTCGAAAAAGTCAACCAGGTTCAAAAGGCAGGATCTGCCCTTTACAAAGCCGAACTGGGTGGGGTCAAGAGTCTGTAGGTCCCCAATGTCTCTGTTTATGAGTTCCATAATGATTCTTTCCATAGCTTTGCAGACCAGGCTGGTTAAGCTTATGGGGCGGTAGTTCCCAGGGTCTGTAGAGGTACCCCCTTTGTGGAGTGGGACCACTGTTGCTGTACGTCAGTGTTCAGGTACATATCCTGTAGTAAGGCTAAGGTTAAATAGCATTTTTATGTGCGGGTTTAGCTCCTCTTGGAGTTCACGTAGCACGCAACCCGGGATACCGTCAGGTCCCATTGATGCTGTGTTTTAGCTTTGCTGAGGCGGCTCTCACCTGGACATCTGAGATGACAGGGAGATTACATTCAGCTGGGATAAGTATTTCTTCTTTTGGGGGTGAGGGAGGGGAGAAATTTGCACTGAACCTGTCAGCCAGAATGTTGGCAATATCTGTGGGTTCAGTGTATTTTTTGTTGTTGTGAACTAACTCTGAGCATATCTGAGGGTTTCCGCCCAGGTTTCTAACATAGCTGAAGAAGGCTTTGTGGTTATCTTTAGTGTCCTTAGTGATTTTTCCTCTCAAAGTTGGCCTTGGATGTTTTTATGAGAGAACTTAGTTTTCTGCTAGTGTTGATCAGAGATGTCTTCCCTTTATGGGATTTTGCTCTGTCGTGTAGTAGCTTCCTTCTTTTTTTATACAATTTGTTTATGGCTGAGGTCCACCAGACAGGACGCTTGCCTTTGGTGGAGAGGGACTTGGATTTATTTGGGATTGCATGATCCATGCATTCTTGGAGATGCCCATAGAAAGCATTTGTGAAGGATTCAGCATTGTGGGATGTGGTATCCACTGACCCAATGGGCTTAAAGGATACCATCTCAGTCTTAAGAAGAGTGAAGTCTGATTTTGAGAAGTTTTTCACTGTGGTCTTTTGTGCTGGGGGTGGAGGTGGGATATGTATATCCAGGGTGATTCGTTTGTGGTCAGATCTCACTAGTGAGGGGTATACCTCCGGTGTGGAGCATTTTGTCCCCATGTTTGTGATGATCAGGTCTAGTATATTATCTCCCCTAGTGGGAGAGGTGACTAGTTGTTCCAGTGCTTTTGAATTTATGAATTCCAGGAACCTTTGGGCTAGGGTGTTAGGGCTAGAATAATGTACCCAATCTATGTTAGGGTAGTTGAAGTCTCCCAGTATGATGGTATTTTGTGATACATTCTTATCCTCCAATGTCTTCAGGAAGGCTGAGTGGGTTTCCTGAGATTGGGAGGGTGGTCTGTAACATGCTACCAGTTTTGCCTATGGTTAGTTGCACCTGTATGGTTTCCGATGCTTCATGTGTTGCTACTAACCTGGAGGTGTGGTTGTCCTTGATGAATATGGACACTCCCCCTCCCTTTGCGGTTCGGCCCGGGTTTTGGGGCCGAAAAGCATGATACGAGGTATAGCCTGGTAGCGCTGGGGTGCTCTCAGGAGCCTTGAACCAGGTTTCAGTTACTGCACAGACGTCTATGTTCTCCATACTGAGGAGTGCATCGAGTGCCTGCATCTTGAGATTTAGACTTCTGGCGTTGAGCAGCATTGCCCTTAGTTTTTTTGCATTTTTGTTATCTAAGGAGGTGGGTTTGTCTTTTGAGCCTTACCTAAAAAAGGCACTATGGGGGTGGCAAGAGCCTTAGCCAATATCTGGAAGCCCAGTGGTGACAGGTGCAAGCCGTCCCTTGCGAAGCAGCGTGGCTTGTCCAACATGTCATCCCAGGCAGACAGACATTGGATCCCCTTAGAATGACACCAGTACTTGAGCCAATTATTAAAGCTGATCATCTTGTCTTTGTATTGTGGCATCATTCTTGGTGAGGGCAAGATGCTGCTCAGGGTCAGGGTCATACCAGCCTGGGCTACATAATCAGAGAGCTCCTCTATGTCTCTTTTCATGTAGTCCAGGGAGGTACGTCTCAGGTCATTCACGCCAGCATGGACAACGTTTTTACTTGCTTTTGAGTGACCTGATTGCGTGTGTTATGTGGCAGATCCTAGCTCCCGATAGGCAGCTCACAGTCTCCCTCTCCTTGTTCAGCCTGGTAAGTGGGACATCAATGTGTCTGACTATAGAGTCACCTATTACTAGTTTATCTGGCATGGTGTTTGGCCTTAAGGGCTGTGATTGATTGACGCACTGATTTATTGAAGTACGTGTTGCATGTGTTTTGTTTTGAGGTGGTGGATTTTTGGATGTCTGCTTTGGGAGCCTCTGTTGTTTTGGTAAGTTTTTTTATTAGAGCCTCCGAGTATGTCTTTGTGTTTTTATGTGTTTGGTTTGCAGTTGTGGTAGGTCTATGTGGGACTGGGTTTGCTGTGTGTGTGGTTACCATCTCCTCCTGTCTGGTCATGCCAGCCCTGAGTTGAGAGAGTTCAGCCTCCAGTTTGGCTGTATAGTTGCATCTCTCACATGTATTTGTGTTTGTTGGGAGGAGGAGAGGGTTGTCTGTGTACATGAGACAATTGTAGCATTGTCTCAGGAGATTTACCAGCTGAACTGGAGAGGACGCCAGTACTCTACCACTCGACATGCTAGAACAGTATAAAGGAGTGCTGTGCCTTTAAGGGAAGTGGATATTCACAGGGGTGGTAGGTGGATGTAGTGCTTACTTAGTATGAGAGTGCTTACTTAGTAGAGAAGTTTTGAGAACAAGCGCTAGGCTTATAATATAGCGAGTAGTTTGATTATACTAAGAGTAGAGCTTCCTTAAGGGAAAATTTGAAGAGCAGTCTTGGCGGAGCCAGAAGAAGTTTAACCTTGTTTAACCGGCGCTGCGCTATGCGCAAAACCGTGCAAACGCGGATTTTAAACAGGGAACTTCAAAAGAGCTAGAAGTGGTCCAAAACAACCAATTACTACAGCTCTTGTGCTGAGGTCACTTCCTACAGGGACAGGTAGGCTGCTCAAGGCTCCCCACTCCCACTGGTGAGCAAAGAAACTTCCTTCTATCCAAGTAAGGTAATGGACAACACAGGAACTACACCACAGCCTAGAATACAGCAAAACCTGTAAACTGGTCTAAACTAGTCGAGGAGAGGCGGGAAAACAAGGATTATTTTTTTGTTTTTTTTGTTTTTAGATAGAAACACACAGAAAATGCAGAAACAGTAATGAATCAGTTACACAGGCTAGCACACTTTAGTGGGTAGCCTCAACAGTTAAATTAAACAAACAAACAACAAACTTTCGATCAAATTCGACTAAAATGTAACTTTTAAGTGCAGATATTAAATAATGCAGCAGACAGTTAAACAGTTTAAGCTTGTTTAGGGTAGTTTAGGGTAAGCTAGAGAAGGTATTTCAAGTAAAAAAACAGCAAAGATACTTAAATCCAGAAAGTAGTCGCTTTTCTGCGTTCTCTGTAGCTAGGAACACTCTGCAGGACCACGAGGAGCTTGTCTGAGTAGTATAGCCAGAAAAAAACGCCCAGAGGCAGATTTTAAACAGGGAACTTCAAAAGAGCTAGAAATGGTCCAAAACAACCAATTACTACAGCTCTTGTGCTGAGGTCACTTCCTACAGGGACAGGTAGGCTGCTCAAGGCTCCCCACTCCCACTGGTGAGCAAAGAAACTTCCTTCTATCCAAGTAAGGTAAGGTAATGGACAACACAGGAACTACACCACAGCCCAGAATACAGCAAAGCCTGTAAACTGGTCTAAACTAGGCAAGGGCTTCCCCACCATCAACTGCCAGGCAGTGTGTGATGCCCAGGGCATTATAGTGACAGCCCTGGAAGCTGTCATGACTCCCACATCTGGCATATGACACAGCTGTACCAGAGATTTGCCAGTGGGGACATCCCATATGGCTACCTAGTGGGGAATGCTGGGTATGCACTGGAGCCGTGGCTGATGACACCCATCAGAAATGCACACACACAAACAAGAACTCCATGATGAGGCACACGCACAAACCAGAATAATAATAGAGCATGTGTTTGGGATGCTCAAGTCACGGTTCTGGTGCCTGGATATATCCAGTGGAGCCTTGCAGTACTCTCCAGCTACATGTTCCCAAATTGTCATTGTATGTGCCATGCTACACAATATGACCCTGCGGAAACAGCTGCAGCAGGAACAGCACAGGCAGGGACACAGAGCCCCCCACCATTGCCAAGGCCAGCACAGTCACAGACTGACTCGGAGGAGGAACAACCTGAGCCTGCACCTGTAGGCAGAAGGAGGCGTGCCCAGTATGCCCAGACCTTGGCAAAGAGACAACGCATAACACATACACTGACACAGTTGGAACCCAGGGAATGACACCTCTTTCTTACTTGCACATATAGTAATAGGGATGCCAAACATGACACTACCTGTGCTCAACCATGTATAGGGAGTGTACTATGTGTGTCCGACATAGCCCTCCAGCACCATCCTCAATACTGGCACATCCGCAAGGTACATCACTCTCCCTGTCAATTGCTGAATGGAGTAGTATGTTCTGCTTCTTGTATCTATGGTACGGATGTGCGCATGCAAGGGAATCAGGTGGCTGAATGGGATGGCAGCAGATAGTGGACACCTATATGAGCAGCATGAAATCCATAACAAATACTGGTGTCAACATAGTAGGGAGTACTAGACAAGGTGACAAATTCCACCACAAGACATGTGGTGGGCCAAATGTGTGTCCATGGGACACACACACTCATGTCAGTGAGACTCACATACCCAACAACAGTCTCAGCCAGCAGGACAGGTGTAGATGACCACAAAGAAAGGCTGTACTAAGGCCTTTGTTTGATGACATTGGAGAACAGCCCCCCTCCAGACCTACACAGACTACAACAGGTCAGGCAGTTGGATGTTAGTTCTGAAGGGTAAGAAGTCTGAAACTGAAATGTAGGTCAATAAAACCTAAGATCTGTACTACACTGATATGCCTCTAGTCTGCATGCAAGGTCAGAATACAGAATGAAATGGAAGCCAACAGAGTACCTGAAATATCAGTACGGTCATAGCAAATGTTTACAGTTGTAACCCCCCCCCCCCCCCCCCACACACACACACACACACACACACACACACACACAATCCTATGTAGAAATGTAGTAACATATATGTGTGGGTATAATAACAGTGAAGCACAGATTACCTGAGCTGGCCAAATTAGCAGGATAGATTGCTGCACATGTACAATATGCAGGGCACTGTGTGTTAGGTTGTTGTGTGTTGTATGTTGTGTGAAAGTTGTCAGCATGTAAGCATGGAGGGTTGTGTCCCGGTGGCCAGTGGCTAGTACTGTTGATGACAGGGCCAAGTTCTAACAACTGCAGTGCCAAACACAATGCATCCCAGCAAGACCCAATCCAGCAGTAATCCTTACTAATTGTTCGGATGTAATATCTGTCACCATCTGAAAGATGGACATGGCATGAATGTGGGCCCAGACATACACACAGTACACAGGTTGAAGTACCCTAGATAGAGAGTGTATAAAATGTTACTGTCAAATGGACACACCTTTGGAATTGTACATACAGGTTAGCAGCACATTAGTTGTCTGTGTAGTATGGAATACTGATGTAGTCTGCCCAAACACTGGCAGACCACAAAAGGCACAGTTATGAAGTACTGAGAAACTACTGATGTCCCCGCACAAGCCAGCATAAGGGGAATGCCCCACTTATGTCTGTGAGTTGGCTGCAAGAAGCTTCCATAGCACACATGCACTCAGCTCACCCCGTCATCAGCCACAGGTTCATCACAGGTATTCCCTGCTGTTGAGAATGAGTACAATATGACCCACACTTCTGTATGGAAGTACCCACAGAATGCAGCATGCTGAAGAGGTGTCCCATGCAGGTGTGTCCCTAGCTGTAAGCAGCACCCTGCTAGCATCCACACCAATGGATTAATAAGGACAGAAACTATTGCCATTGACACCTTGCACACCTACCCTGTCACCCCAGGGGAATCCAGTGGCTTGCAGCCTGGGACTATAGGAGTGACAGAATGCACTGGCCTGCTACAGATGGCCTGCATATCTACCAAATGCCCTACAGTCCTCTGTCAAAGGCCTGTGTCTCACCCTTACTGCCGTTTTTAATTTCTCCAAGTCTTTGGGTTTCTAATACCATGACGGGAATGGACCTCATTCCTAAGTCAAAGTACGATTAAAGTTCATGAAATTAGTATTGTTTCACTCTTTGATGTTAGCCAAAAGTGGTCTTCGCAGCACCTGCAATGTGCCCAGTAATGACTCCTTCTGCAATTCGTACGATGTTACATGAATTGGTAACATATCTAAAATACAATTGTAAATTATTTTTTATAAGACCAGTTGCTCCTACTACTATTGGAACTGTCTGGGTATCTTTCTTCCACATGGCTCTCATTTCTGCCTGCAGATCGAGGTATTTTATGACTTTGTGTCTCTCTGTATGCAAGACGCTGTAGTCACTAGGTGTGGCGATTTCAATGATCAATGCTGCTTTTGTCTTCTTTTCTTGGACCACTATATCCGGTTTTCTAACATCTATCTTTTCGACTGTAGGTGTTGGGTGATCCCATGTGATGTAAACTTCATCATTTTCTATGATTCTCTGTGGCTCATGTTTCCAGTGTTTTTCAGCCACTTCGATACCATAATGTTTGCACAATCTCGCCACGTTATTATGCCTTTCAGTAAACAGTCCCAATGCCATTAGAAAGTTGCAACCAGCAGTAAGGTGTGTGACTGTTTCCAATTCGATTCCACAAAACCTACATATGTCTATTTCTCCCACATGTTCAATGGACTTAGTAAACCAGCGTGTACGTAGCCCACTATCTTGGGCTGCCAATATTAGTCTTTCATTTCTTGATGTAAATTCACCTCTCCTTAACCATTCCTGCGTGTATCAACATGAGGCTCTTCCAAAAGTTTTTTATACTTGCAACTATATTTATGTTTTTTCCACATTTCTTGCCTTCTCACCTGGTCCTTCACCTTATATTCTTTCTTTTGTTTTTGTAGCACATTCAGTTGCTGCCTGTTTTTTATCCTTCTGGTTTGATTTCCATTCCTGCTTGACGTCGATATGCTTCTGCTAAATTAAGCAGAGATTTTATCTAGATTTATTCTCCTCATGTTTCAAAACATTCACCACATTTGGATCTTGTGAGGTCAGTAGATGTGTTCGGAGTCACACGATTGCAGATCTGTACATGTAATCAATCTTAAGGAGGCCCATCCCTCCTTTAGAACTGGGAATGTATAATCTTGGTTGCTGTTGTTGTGTCTTTCGGCTTTTCCCGGTTAGGGGTCACCACAGTGCAACTCTGGTCCGCTAATGATTGGCAGTAGATTGTTACGTGCCGAGTTGCCGGCCCTGACGTACAACCTTCAACGAAGGTATGCCCATTCACTCATGTCTCCACACAGAAGACGCTCTAGCTGAGAATTGAACAGGACGTCTTACTGTGAGGCGACAACGCTACTGCAGCACCACCACCTAATCTTGGTATACAGTGATTTTTATAAATCATTTGGTGAGCATGAAGCATCCTTCTTGTTTTAATATCCAATCTGTTCAACACTTTTTGAGGCCAGTCAATCACTCCAAAACTATAAGTTAGGACAGGAATAGCAAATTGATTTAAAGCTTGGATCTTGTTCCTAGGTGTCAATACTGTTTTCAGGATTAATTTTAAGTCTTCTAAAGTACTCCTTACTAAGCTTTATTCTCATTTGTTCATGTTTTATTGCTGATCCTTCATCAATTCCCAAATATTTATACACTCCCTTTCTTTCCCGTTCTTTTATATCACATTCTTGTCCCAAACTGTTTTCCTGGTGCTGCAATTTTCCTTTCTTTAAAGGTTGCTTTTGCACATTTATCAAGACCAAATGACATTCCAGTATCTTCTGAAAAAGTTTTGACAACCTGCAGCTGTGCTTTCAGTTCCTCAGCTGATGAACTATACAATGTTAAATTATCGACAAAGAGAAGATGAGAAGTCACTAGACTTTGTTGTTTTCTAGAAGCCAAATTATAGCCATGACCTAAGCTGTTAAGTAAACAGCTTAATGGATTAATGACAAGGCAAAATAGCAACAGTGACAGGGAGTCACCATGGAATATCCCCCTTTGGATTTTTATCCCTGGGATAATAATCTGTCCTTTATCATGGCTTAAATGCAAAGTGGTCTGCCACTGTTTCATGGTTACTGTAATGTAATCAATCAGTGTAGGATGTACCTTATACATTTTTAAGCACTCTTTTATCCATGAATGTGGGATACTGTCAAATGCTTTTTTATAGTCAATCCATGCCATAATTAGATTCTTCCCTTTCTTACAGTTCTCCACTATAACTTTATTTAACACCAAATGATCCTTTGTTCCATATGACATTCTTTTATTGCCCTTTTGTTCTACTGCCATAATTGAGTTTTCTTCTAAATGACTATAAACTCTGTCAGCGTCAATCCCCATGTATAGTTTATACGTCGTCAGAAGACAAGTTATTGATCTATAATTTTTTAGGGTAGCTTGCAGGTTCACTCTTAAGTAAGAGCATTGTTTTTCCTATTGTTAACCAGTGCAGTGTCTGTTCGGGGTGTGCATATAAATAGTTCTTTACTCATGGCTAGATCCTCGTGTAAAGAAGTTAATACTTTAAGCCAAAAGTTAGGTACTTCATCTGGGCCTGGGGTTTCCAATTAGTGTTTTTTCTCAACTTTATTTCAATCTCTCTGGCTGTCATATCCTGTACCTTTAAACTTCTTATTCTTTCCTTTACTCCATGTATCCATTTAGCATCTTTGTTATGTTCCACAGGATCTTCATAGATACTTCTCCAAAATGTATCTACTTCCTCTTTTTTCGGCGGTCTATCAATTCCTTTTACTTTATTTCCCAATTCTCTATAAAACTTTTTTGAGTCATCAGTAAATTGCTTATTTTGTGCTTTTCCCTTATATTTATCTTCGTATCTTCTGAGTCTTTCTGACTTTTTTGAAATTTTTAGTTTGTTATCTCCAATAGTGAATAATAGATCCTGGTCTGTTCTAATACCATGCATTGCTTTTATCACATCTATCTTTCTTAATAATTTTGTTGATCTGTTCCCTCTTCTATAATCTTCCAACAATGACAGTTCTTGTCTTAGCTGCTTTATAAGTTCATAGGTTAATACTAAGCTAACTGCTCTTGCAAGCCATTTTAAGCCTAGCCATTTATCCCTTGTGAGACTCAAACCCTGCACCTTGTGTTTGTAAGGCAAACACCTTAGCCATTAAGCCACTCTCCCAACCTTATAGTTTTCTCTATTCGATATTTCCATGATGGTATTCACTTTCATCCCCCCTTTTCCCTCGCTACCCTACGTTCCTGTGGTAGAATTTTATCAGTTATTAATTCAGCAGCACAGTCATATATTCTGTTTACTTCTGTTATATCGCATGGGTCTCTATGGACAGTCCTAATTACTATGTTCATTTGTTTTATCAAGTTTCTGACTTTTGGGGTTTTATTAACCTTCTGCAGTCTATTTCTCTCATTGATCTTGATATATCTGTCTGTCTATTAAATCAAGCAACTCTTCTCTTAACTCATTTTCTTCCGTACTGAGGGCACATCCCTTGTTTTCTGTTTCCTGCAGGCATTCTATAGAAAGTTCTATAGCATCTTCCTGTGGCACATTCTATTCAATTTCATCCTGTGTCATCTGTTGTTCTGTCATATAGGAACTCACTGGCCTGTCACTCCTCAACATTGACTGCATCAGAGTTTCCACTGTTTCCTGACCCTTTCCTTCCTGTCTAGCTTCAGATGACCGTTTATACTGGTTTCCTGTGGAAGGCTTCAAAATATCTTGATATGGCACCTGACCTGTTGCTTCCTGTTCCACTGGTTTCCCCTAAATTTGGATATCCATTGCTCTATCCTGTTGTGGTGCTTTCTGCGTTTGATTCTCTAAACTGAATCCTTCTCTTTGCAGCTGTTCCATTACCTCAATTTCTATTTCTTTGACTTCTCCATTACTAATCTCTTTTTCTACTTTTCCTCTTAGTCTTCTTGTTTTTTGTATTGTAAAGTTTTCCATATCCAGATTCCTTTGCCTGTATTTCTCTTTAAATATCTTTGGTGCTGCTCTTTTTGTATTGGTTAGTTTTGCTTTCTCCTTTGCATAAATATTACACCATATTAAACCTCCTTTCCTCTCCCCTGTCCATATTTCTTCTTCTCACGTCTCCTGATCTTGCTTTTCCTTATTCTGGGGGCTCACTCCATCATACTGTGATGTAGTCTGTGTTAGACCTTCTGCATTAAATCCTTCACTTCACAGGCACTCCAAAACTTCAACTTCTATTTCTTTAACTTCTACTTTACTAATCGTCTTTTCTGCATTAAATCTTTGTGCTTTTAGTCTTTTTATTGTGAAATTGTCCATATCTGGATGCCTTTGCTTGTATCTTTCTTCCAGTATCTTTGAGACTGCCTTCTGTATATTAGTTAACTTGGCTTTCTCCTTTGCATAAATACTGCAAAATATCAAATCTCTCTTTCTTTCCCATGTCCATATTTCTTTTTTATATTTTTTAAATATCTCTAGGTTTTGTTGTTTATATTTTCTCACTTCCTCAGAGGCTTCTTTTTCCAAAGAGATCAAAGTTTCTTGATCGATGTACTGTTTTTCAAAACTCTGTTGTATTAATGAAAGCAAATTTTTATTTGAAGCTTGTGACAGTTTTTCCTGCGGAAGTATTTTTCTTTCCTCTAATTTCTCTCTTAATCTTTTTGTATATCTTGTATCTGGAAATTCTGCGCTTTTTGCATAATGGTAACAATACATAATTTATTTCTTATTCTCAATAGTCCACTCTGTCGTCTTTGTGGCTCTTACTTGGCCAATCAATTTTTGTCATTTTTGTGGACTATCACTTCCTTCTACAACAGGGAGGCCATCTGAAGTCAAACTCTGATGTGTGCCCGTACTACCCCTGCCTGAAAACCCAGGAATGGGTGGCTACAAACCTGCTCATAAACCATAGTGTGAAGGGAAAATGACCAGAGATATATGAGCCCTGCCTCTGGGTAACCTGTGTGAATCTGTGCAGCTGAGAGGTATGGCCACAGCAGGATATGGCCATTCTGTCACGTCAATAGATGTACAAGCATGGGAACCAAGGTGCTGGACCATTTACACAGACCCATCAGCAAGTGTCTGCAGCTCCCCCTCCAGAATGGCATGATTTTGCTAGAATATGTAGGCTGCAGATCATTATACTGGACACAGCTTTATTCATCTTGTATTCCCCAGGAAATTACTGCGAGCAAATAAGTATATCTGTCAGTAGTTGATAACATAATACATCACAGTGTAAAACAGTACATATGTCTGAATATCTCTGCTAACAGCGAAACCATGTAGCAGAAGTAGCATGGACACAATTACAGTAACCCACTATCCTTTGCCCATTGTGACTCCATATTGTCAACCTATCTACAGATATCCTGCAGAAACAGGTTGCTAGCTGTAAGTGTAGAACACAAATGCCTGCAGTGGAGTACAACCTACCTGGAATGGATTCACACATTCAATACAGAAGGTCATACTGGGCATGCTCTCACACTTACAGAAATGAAGCCCATGTATGGCAACAACAGTGGACTATACATATCTGTCAGTCGCAGATGTCTGTGCACACATACCACATTGCACACCAGTCATGTTTTGCACACATATCGGATAGGAATAAACACATATATCCAAGGACAACACAGTATAATAGGTCAAACATAACACAAACAGAGATGTGGTGAAGAGAGAGACAGACAGTGACAAAGAGCTTCCTATTATGAGGCCTGTCTCACCCACCACACATCCAGTTGGCCAATATCACATGATGTGCCAATGTCCATCACTGTAGACATTTGCTTCTGGTAGCTCTCAGCACTATGGTGTCTGTGGTACTTGTGATAACTGCGTAACATGACGGTATAAGTCGTTATTCATCTAGAAGTCGTATACACAGACTTGTCAAATTTAAAGTTGTGTGTGTTTCCAGAGGAATGGTTTATGGCCCATTCACACACACTGCACTCCCCATTCTCCTAGTTTAGCTAGCCTGCTGTCAATCACCTTGAAATACCCCTTTGGACAAGGGTCATCCCCACAAGCTCTGTGGCGTGTGCAGTAACTGCGTAATGCTGTAGTGTAATGTACTAGTTAAGTAGGAGTTTTAATCCCTGACATGGCAACTTTGAAACTCTGTGTGTGTTTGTGTGTGTAGGGATCAATGATTTTGAAGCCATTCACAGTCACTACACCTTCCATTGCCCTACTTTAGCAAGCCTGCTGATGTCAGTCACCTTGAAATACCTCCTTGGACAACATTCAGCCCTGTAAACTCTGTGGCATGTGCAATAACTGCGTAATGCTATAGTGTGATGTATTAGTTAAGTAGGAGTTCTAATCCCAGACATGGCAACTGTGTGTGTGTGTGTGTGTGTGTGTGTGTGTGTGTGTGTGTGTGTGTGTGTGTGTGTGTGTGCGCTTTTGAGGCCATTCGCAGTCACTACACCTCCCAGTGCCCTACTTTAGCAAGCCTGCTAATGTCATTTACCTTACAATATACCTTTGGAGAAGGGCTAGCCCTATAAGTTCTGTGGTGCGTGCCATAAATGCAGAACAACGTAGTAGCAGTAACTACACAGCTATGAGTTTGAATCTCTTCTGTGGCAAGTGTTTGTGTGTGTACCTCAAAGATTTTGTCCCTATTTACAGCCAGTACACATCTCAGAGCCTGACTTTAGCAGTCCTGTAGATATCATCCACCTTACAAGTATCTGTTACAAAGCCTATACCATGTCAGGTCAGCGGTGCATGTGGTAAATGTGTAACATAATGGTCCATGGAGGTTGTTAGATAGAGGTTTGAACCTCACCCCTGGCAAATGTAAATGTGTGATTTAGGGTAAAATTATTTTTGGGATCTCGCACCCACTACATTACCCAATGCCAGTATTTACAAGGGCTGGTGATGTTCCTCACCTTAGAAGTACCTTGGAAAAACATCCATCCAATAAGCACCATGATGCGTGCGATAAATGTGGTACACTGTAGTAACAATAGATAGCTATGTAGGGGGTTGAATCTCAGTACTGGCATGTGTGTGGGTGTGTGTGTGTGTGTGTGTGTGTGATCAGTATCCTGTGTGGATGTTGCTGTGATTGTGTAATGACAGGATGCATTGTGGGGTGGGTTTTGCTAAATTATTATATTGAGGACCTACTATATGTCACAATGTCCACCTTACAAGGACAACAGATGTCAAACAGCAGAGTGGCTGGTGTAGACGATCCATAGCCCTACACGTGACATTATGGATCGGTGAACGATATAGGCAACCCTTGTATTACACCAAGAACACACTCCACCCACGTCTCATGCACAAACACACTTGGCTAGACAACAACCACTATATTGGTAGTTCCCTGCATCTTGCCCACAGATAGTAACCACGGTGTGATTGCAGTGGACTACATGCCTGTTGACCACAGCACTGCCACTGAAACCAGAATGTACTGTGATGTGTAACATCTTTTGACCGAGTGTGTGTTATCCAGCAAATAAAAGGACATGGCACCCTGTTCCATCCCTACAATAGGCAAAGAATTGCTTACAGTGGTCCTTTGCTATGATCCCCACTGGATGCCTGCAACAACTGTAGAGTCTGCAAATGTAATCCACAAAGGTAATACCATGCCTTATACACATGCCCTGTATGGTCAGGTGCCACTAACTCCATTGAATACCTGTATCATGCTGTCAATGTTGGTGCAGGCACGACCTCAATTCCATAGCCAGGTCTCACCATATGAGGTCAGGAATGCCACATCAGATGATAATCTGTCCACACAACATGCCCCAGAGACCCCAAACACACTTCCACATGTCACAGAACATGCATGTGGGACATGTGCACATGTGCACAACCCAGACACTGTCCATGTTATGGAATATAGATCACATACATAGCAAGCATTGCACAGCACTGGCCACCCACAATAGTAACCCAGATGAATGTATGGTGAATACAATACCCACCTGTGTGGGCCAATCCAGGGACTTCACCCCCCGAGCCACACTGGAGACCATTGTCATGTGACCTGATGCCAAGGAATTCTCTTTGCCTAGCCTTGTACAGCCTTCTGGCACAGTCAGCTACTACACACCTGTGAAGCAATGAACCCATGCATGTCAGTGCTGGCAAGTGTGTGTTTGTGTGTGTGTGGAGATTAATGATTTTGAAGCCATTCACACTCACTACACCACCCATTGCCCAACTGTAGCATGCCTTCTGATGTCAGTCACCTTGAAATAGCCCTTTGGCCATATATCAGCCTGATAAGATCTGTGGCGTGTGTCATAACTGCATAATACTGTAGTGTAGCAAACTAGTTAGGTAGGAGTTGAAATCCTGACCCTGCCAACTGTGATGTGTGTGATTCCCTGAGAGAGTGTGGTTGTGTCTTCCTTGACACCTGCTTTTGTGGACAGTCACATATACTACACTTCGCTTATCCCTCCTTTATCACTGTTGCTGATGTCACTCACCTTCAAAGATACCTTTGGACAACTCTCCAACATGTAAGCTCCGTGGCACATGCAATGACTGCAGAACAATGTAATAAAAATACATAGGTAGGGGGTTGAAACTCAGTACTGGCAAGTGTGTGTTTGTGTGTGTGTGTGTGTGTGTGTGTGTGTGTTATCAGTGTCCTGTGTCGGTGTTGGGGTGATTGTGTAATGACAGGGTCCATTGCAGTGTGGGTTTTGCCACACCATTATATTGAGGAGCTACATGTCCCATTGTCAACATTACAAAGCCAACATTTTCCAAACATTGTAGAGATTCTTGTCGACAGTCCTCAGCCATAATTGTGTACAGCCATGTGCAATTACCATGTGATAGTATGGATTAGTACACAATATAGGCAACCATCATAATGCCCAGATACCACTCTCCACCCATGGATCATACACAAACATGCTTCGCTCTTACCCTCCTACTCCCTCCCTTTCTTACTTTGTCTCTGTCTGTCTCTCTCTGTTGGATGTGAAAATGAACACCTGCTTTCTTTAGGAAGCAGCTTAAGCTTTGTAAGTGATGCTCATGATCAGCTGATGGCCTGTGCAGGAATTGCAGTCCCCCACTAGCTATTTGCAGGTGGAACAGCTGTGGTATCATTCCTATAGCCAGTTGCATGGAAGCACACTCCTGTAACTAACCACTTCATGTGGGTGTTGGCCCTTTTCCTTTACTGTGAGCAGGACTTCATGTGGGTGTTTGACAAACAGCATCACAGAGGGTAGTTGGATATACCTCTTACAACATACACTGTGGAGACAGGCCAACAAACAAGAGGGGGATGTTCCAGACATGAAAACAGAATGTAAGTATTGCACATCTACATTTGAAGTAATGTTGGTTTAACAGGGTTTGTGTGGATATGGCTGTTCTACATGATTTAATATCTGTCATGACAGTGTTATGTGGTTGAGGAAACTCTCACCTGTAGGGCTATCTGCAGACTGGCCAGTATTTCTTGCCTGTAGGGCTATCTGTAGACTGGCCAGTATTTGGAGTCTTACATGTGTTGTGTTACTCATGCATTTCCTATTTTTAGAAGTGCAGTAGCATACTTTGAGGATTGCAGTCAGTACATGGTGACAACCATGTGAGTTACTGACTTCATATCCCTCAGAAGACATATGTCACAACAAACCCTGTTACACCAGTAAATGTATGAGTTTATCACAGCAACATGTCAGTATTGGCCCTGTGTTTGTGTCTCCAGCCACAACTCTGTCAAACTTTGTACATATGTCATGCAGTAAGAGGTGCATATGTTCAGTACATCATTATTTACTGACATCATACCTGATATCAAGCCAGTTAGATATCAGACTGCTACACATGTTATGTATAGTAAGCCTTATATTTGAGGACAAAACCTGGACATTCTGTTGTAGTATGTACAGTAGTGAGGTCTGTGTACTTATAGTGATTGTTGACAGAGTGTGTATTGTGAATATGTACCTTGGCCTGTGTACAGACTGTGGTAGAGGTAATTGTTCTTGGTTCTGTTCTATGTGATGCTGCATGCTGCTCCAGTGCATGGTACGCTATTGGTGTACATGTTTGTAGGGCCAGACCGACACATGTCCCATACCACAGTCAGGCATTAGAATACTCTGTGTATTGGCCCAGTATATGTAGGTTTAGTGTGTGAGTGGCACATATGAGGATGGTGTTGATCACACAGTCCATATACTGTAATATTAATCACACTTACCATATGTGACTGTGGCTGTGTTCAGATTGGTTGTGGGTATGTGCTTTCACACAGGTGTCTGTTACTCCATGTTGTTACATGCCTGTAGAGCCTGCTATATTTGCAGGTACATGTGTATTCCCCCATAAGAAATGTAGGCCAGTGTTGTGACAGTCCAGATGTTTGTCAGATGTACTGTTGCTGGGCCACCATAACTATTGTGTATTTTTGGCAAAGCAGTGGGATGCTGTACAGATGTATGACACTAACTAGTGGGTAGTATGTGGGCTTGTGACCTCTGTTCCTCTGGTTATTATGTGTCAGGACAGACAGGAGTGTGTGAATGCATAAACTGTGTGAGCTTATCTATTCCAGGATTTT
>NC_056732.1:57548761-57631261 GCF_019279795.1 Protopterus annectens
TACATTCAGTTACATGCTGACATGTTCCTCATCATCATCGATCCCATTATTACAGACCAAGTACTACATTCAGTTACATGCTGACATGTTCCTCATCATCATCGATCCCATTATTACAGACCAAGTACTACATTCAGTTACATGCTGACATGTTCCTCATCATCGATCCCATTATTACAGACCAAGTACTGCATTCAGTTACATGCATGTGTTTCACATACCTGTTGTAGGATTGTCATCTCTTCTAGGTACACTTTTATGTGTCGCTTGTTTTATATACTTTTGTTTTGGTTTGGTTTGTAGTTTTAATTTTTTTCTCTCTCTCCCCACTACAGGGATTGAGCTGCTTTGAATAAGTTGCAGCATGGTTTTGTAAGTGATTCTCATGAACAGGTGATGGCCTCTGCACCAATCAGTGTTCACCACTTGCTAATTGCATGCTTCCAGCTCTGTAGTACTTCCAATTACCACTGTCATGGCAACCCACTACCATAAATTACTACATGTGGGCATTGTCCCTTTACCTTTCCTGTATGGAAAACATCCTTCTTGTTTGTGGACAGCAGTGTTACAGACAACAGGTAGCAATACCTCTTACAACAGGACTTGCAGACACAGGCCAACTACATATTTGTATAAGGTTCGAGACCTACGGACAGTGTGAGTATTGTTATATGCATTGTATACCGCTAGTTTTACAGGGTTTGTGTGTACATGCTAGTTTTGCATGGAATGCAGTCTGTCTGCATAGCTCTCAACTGTGGGCCTGTCGCATGATGGCCAGAAGATGGGCTGTTATGGTTTGTCTGTTCACCACACAGGTCTTGCCTCTGATATATCAGTGGCATTCTCTCTGTTGAGTGCCATCAGTACATGGCTACATCCATTTGTGTTTTCTAACTTCATATTCCTGGCTAAGGGTATTTTGCAACCAATGCTGTAACACCAGCAACTGTCACAGTGTATTACAGCAATATTGCAAATAATGGCCCTGTGTTCCACCCTCTGTCCTCCACCTATATACCAGACTTTGTCCATATGTCATGCAGTAAGAGGTTGTTAAGCAGTGGCCTATCCTTATGTAGTGCTGGCATTCCTGCAATCATTCCAGTGATGTTGTGGACTCCCACACATATTGTGGGGTTGGGTGGGGTTGGGTCTACATATATATATATATATATATATATATATATATATATATATATATATATATATATATATATACAGCTGGGCAAAACGTGTGTGACCTTGTACAGCCCAGAGTTCAGTGTATGTAACACTGTTATATGGCCTTGTACGTCATTCTATGAGGGAGGGTTGTGCACCATTTATAACCTAGGCTGTTACAACATGTGAGGGATATCCGTAATAATAAACATGAAGGTATATGGCTGTACATTTTTCATACATTTCACCATGGGAACAGTGGTGGGCTAGTGCTTACTGTCTTGCAGACCGTTCTGTTTGTCAGTGTAATAGTGATGTTTTAAATTGAGCATTGTTACAAACAAACATGTAACAGATACATTTCCATTGTGACAACTTAATCCTTTTCCCCCTAGGGGTTGAGTACAGAGAGTAATTGGAGGCTGCTGAACTACATCTGTAATTAATTAGTGTTGATTGATTCTTATCTTCCAGGCCAGTGTTTTTTTACTGTTGTACTACTTGAAGGCCTTGGCCTGGACAGCAATATACGTTATGCTTTCAGATTACTGTAGCAAATGTTTTGTTTGAGAGTTGCAGTACTTCGGTATTATGTACTTCAAACACCTAACTGCTACATAAAAATGGCATGTACAGCTGAAGTAGTACACAAATAAACATTTATATGTTTGCAAACTTGTGTGTGGTGTCATATCCTTTGACTTGTCTGTGGGTATATGTTTCATGCAATAATTGTCTTTTGTCTGAAAGAATCAAAACACTGTCCATTTTAAAAGGTGGCAACTGTAGGAATGCTGGCTGTTAGATATGCTGTGCACCCTCTAAATATATGTCTTCCTATACATATATACACGTAGTAATATATGTATATGTGTGTATGTGTATATACATAGACGTCTGTATGTATGTGTGTGTGTATATATATATATATATATATATATATATATATATATATATATATATATATAATATAATGTGTGTGTATTTGTATTATTTGAATGTTTACTGCTTCCACATTGTACATTCCCTATGGTACACAGGCTGTTCTGTGTGATATGTTATTGATATCATCCTGACATCGTACAGCTGAGATGGATTACTGTTAACTTGTTATGGCTATGTTGTGCAGGGTCCTGGGTATGAGACTTGCGAGTTTTGGTTATTGTGTTGCAAGGCAGATTTGTTCAGCTGTGGAGAAGGGGATGATATCAATTACAAGAGGTACTTATTTTGGGTCCGCCTTTGGTCATGTATTTATTTTTTGTGTTTTTATATATATATATATATATATATATATATATATATATATATATAGGGTTTACTGCTTTTAATCGAATATCACTTATTCGAAAAAGAGCAGTAGACCGTACAGTTACATGAAAGTGCACTTTCGCGAGACTCATTTGAACGAACCAGGGGGGGAAAAAAAAGAAAAACACTTTATAACATTCCATTGAGTGGGGGGGCTTGTATTTATATATGTAGATGTATATATATTTCCCCTACTGTTGAATGACTGTGCTGGATGATATGTTTGAAAAAACATCAGATTTATTTACATCTGAAATGGCTTAGTGGTAAATCATATTGGCTATTGTGTGCAGGTCCTGGGTTTGAGACTTTCAAGGGCTGCTTATTTTGTTGCTGGGCAGAACAGGGGCTGTTGGAGACAGAGTGATTAAGGCACTTTAAAGCAGTTGTAAGCGGGTTTGCCTGGAGCTAAGAGATGCTTACGTGAGCTTAGCTTAGCTTACACCTGCTTATGGCTGCTTAAACCCGTGCTAATTTCAAATCAAGAAAAGAAAAAAAGGGAGATAGGAAAGTGGTGAAATTGGGGCAAGCAGGAGGACAAACTAGAGGGGAAGCAAGTAGGGATGTGCAGGGCGGGTGTAGGAAAGGACCATAGCTCTGTATTTCTTTGACAGCAACAGCTGCTTTCATTGTGGGCAATTTAGAATTTGGAGCCTCACAACCTACAGGGAGGTGTGTGGGAATCATACAATACGGATGATTGGTAGGGTTAGATTGTGTGATGGGTACATGTCTCTGGGCGAATGCCTTTTTTTTTTTTTTTTTTTTTTTTTTTTTTTTTTTTAAAAGGTGAGAGTGGGATGTTGAAAGATTATTGGTAATGTGGTGAGGGAGGTTTGGTAGGAGAGGTTGCATTTGCAGACAGACAAGACAGCAGACAGGGGCAGTGTATGACACATAGGGGGGGAAAACACCTTGACAGGGAGAGTGGTTGGGGAATCCGAGGCTCATGAGCCCTCTAGATGGTAGTAGTGTCACTGATGTCCACACCCGATGGCAATCACCACTATTCCCTCACAGCCCCGAAGGTGGCTGTACTGGGGGCTGGGCTGGATGGGCCACCTGCCCCTCTAGCTGCGACAACCTGCCCTCCACCTGGTGCAGTCGGTCATCCAGCACTGTCTGTTGGACACTGCACACCATGCCACATACATCGTCCCGGGTGACAACATTCTCACCACGCCCACTTGCAAGAGCCCCATCCCCTGCAGCGGTTCCACCGAAGGGTGGTGCAGGACAGCAGATGAGGGAGGTCTGGGCTGGGTCCCAGATGTGCCTCAGCCAGGTGGGGTGGGAGAGGCGGATCCACTGGGATCTGCCTTTCCCATATGTGCTATGGTGTGGAAATTAAAAATGAATATCGGTTAGTCATGCACAACACATTACAACATTACAACATTAGTCAAAATAGCATGCATGGATATTCCCATTTACCCAAAACAATGCAATTGTAACAGTGCCATAGCAAACAGAACCCATGCATATATGGAATGGCATTCAGGGTTGCAATAGCATGCCAGTTAGTGGTATATCAGGTAGGCAATAAAATGATTATTCAACACGGAATATTAGTATGCACATAGATTAAACAATGGTAAACCAAATGGAACACCTGTCCCAACAGTAGAGGTTTGTTTAGGAACATATGCATGTTGGTTTCAGTGTGATGGTTGGATCAGTTAAGTGGTTGGGGAAGGGAACAGATTCAGCTGACAACTTCTATCAAGTATATTTGTCTGTACACTACTATTCACTACTCTACATTCTGACCACACTTACACTCTACCTCAGCCATGGGGCTGCTACAGCACACCAACAGCTGTAGGGTTCCTATCAGTTCGTCGAAACGTCATCAGTTCGAACTGTGAAGTTCGAAAACTGATTGATTATTGCGAAGCTGTGGAACACAAAATTCTTTCCCAGGGAAAGAATTTGGTGGGCCGTTTCTGTGACTTTGTGATTTTCAGCACTGTGGTGGAAAGTTACGAGTCGGGTTCAGGTAAGTGTGCGATTATGTGGACGTTAGTGCGGGATAGGTGAGTTAGGGTTAGGGCGCGGGTCAGGTGAGTGTGCGATAGCGACAGACCTTGGGGTTACGGTTTGGGTTAAGGTAAGTGGATAGATAGTAGTGTATGTACAGGTCAGTGTAGGGTTAGATGTAGGATTTTAAGTGTATGTTTGTGGATTGCTGTTTTTTTGGTGTGCTTGTGTTGTGTGTGTGTTTCTTGGAACAGCAATTTTTTTTTTCCCTGGGAAAAAAATTGCTGTTCTAAGCCTTCGATGGTTTTGCACTTCGAGGTTAGAAGTTCGAACTTCTGCCATTTCTACGAAGTGATATAGACCCCAGCTGTAGATATCAACAGAGCAATTGTACCCTTATTTTGGTTATACACATCATACCTGTTTCTATATCATCTTCTTTACCTGTGGGCCTGTGCAGATGAACTGTCTGCACATTACATTGCTGTTTCTACACATATTTCAGATTCACATATTAGTTGCAGGCCCTGGAGTGTGTGTTGTGCCTTTCACATACATTTACTGTGACATTCTCTGTGTGCAGGTTTCTTGGCAACTGGGGAAACTATCCGTGAAAGCATGACACTTGAGGGACTTGACTGGGCCAGACTGCAGAGTGTGGATGTCTAGCTTGTATCTATTTGTAGGAGTACACAATATACTAGTATTTCTATTCAGATTACTTTACCTGTGTGCCCTGTATGGAAAATGTATGAGTTGCAGTGCATTATTTTTTCTATTCAGATTGCAGTTTATAACTGTAGAACCAGACTGAGATGTTAGTGGCGGTCCCTGGATTTGAACCGTGGTGTGTGTGTGCAAAATTGAACTACAGGCCTAATCCTTATCAGACTGAGCTACTGGGAGATGTTGTTTGTTTGACATTTCTATCTAGTACATATTTTTGTGCACAGTACTTTTATTATGACATGTTGCATTATTTGTTCCCCATTTTCAGTACAAATTATGCATACACAGCAGACATTCTTGTCATTGTTTGTGAAACATGCACATTAGCTGGATTGCACATTTGACTGTTTTACAAATATACATATTGCAATTTAGATTCCTGAGTACACAGTGTAGGTTTTAAGTCTGCACCTGTTAGCTTTACACATTTTTCAGTACATTCACAGCTACATACAGCTGAAATTGAAAGGTTAACAATGCTGACAGACAAACAAGTAAAATACATTCTGATGGAAATATGGACTGTTGCTTTTTTTCTGTTATTTGACATGCCCGTTCTAAAGTATGCAGACAAGCAGTGCTAAATCAGTTCACCTCAGTTAATGCATTCTGCAGGACATACACATTTCTATTTTTCAGGTACAAGTGAGATGACACACACCAGTGTTTGGGATCACCTTTATTAGTTTTGAAATACATATCTGTGTACAACTCAGAAATTCACAATTACTATTCCTGCATGATCTGCACAGGGGAATGCTTTTCATTTCTAACTGTTACAGTAGCCCTGACATGGCACTTTCTTGGCAGGTTCACTCAGACACTCTCATACATATTCTATTAGTCCTCTCCTGCATATTGTACCTTGTTTGCTACTGATATCTGTATTACACAGCAGCTGGGAATACTCCATTGTAACACTGGCAGCCTGACACAGGCATTTATTCCTGACTTTTACAGCACAATTATATATACAGGCAGTGCCACCATTGCTGTAATTTTGATTTCTTACTTGTAATAGTAGGGGGTAGTCTGTACTCCCCATACTGCCGATGCAGCCAGGACAGTCACTGGGCATGAGCCTCAACATTCTGGGACCTCTCTGCAGCAGCTGTATAGGGAGACATCACACATTAATCACACCTGCACAGTCACAAGTTGAACATTTTCCATACTTAGAGATACATAAGACTGCATACTTACAGACAGGTGGGACATCCTGTGCTCGAGCTTCTTGGATCCACTGGTCCAAGAGTGCACCCCTCCTCCACTTCAGGTCATTGTGGTGGTGACGTACCTGCTCACCAGTCCGGGGCATGCCATTGGCAATGGTGAGATCATGTGCATGCTGGTCCCAGGCCTCCGCTTTGTACTGCGAGTCCTGGTACTGGCCCTGCAGCAGCCTGCTGTCATAGTTTTTAACTAGGAGCACAACCATGACCCTGGACTCCTGGATGCCTCAACATTGCGCTCGGAAGCGAGCATCTTCATCAACACCAGACAATTCGGTCCTGCTGTGAGCAATCCCAAATGGTTATGGCTGTATTCCCGCTTGTGCGGTTTAAATTAGGGCAGTTTTCTCACACTTTTTCTTGATTGGCCAGTTTTAATATGCTGAACTATGTTTAGCTCTGCGCAAATCCGCATAGCAATGCTTACATCAGCTAAGCAGAGCTGAAAACAGGTACTCTATGCTTACACTAGCAAAGCATTGCTTAAATCTGTTTTTTTTCATTAAATTTATAAATTATTTTTTACATTTATATTTTACATATTCCTACCCCTAATGTGCTGTACGTGAGCCATATGATTGACATCTGTCATTCAAATTCTTTAAAAGTCTATTAAATAATTTGGCAAAGGGTGGATTCAAACTGAGCATATTCTACATGCTATACCATAGCAGTACCACTACGCTACAGCAGCTTGATGATATTTTCTATTACAGTAGCACTTGTCTATCATTTTCAGGATTTCAGCCAGGCTAAGCATAGCAGCGTGCCGTGCAAACAAGCTACGCACCGCTTAAACTTCGGATTTATTTGATGAAAAAAAATTATATTTTTTTAATTTCTATTCCTTTCCTCTTGCCCTACTGCTTCGATGCATGTAGGGCAAGAGTGCATACATTTGGGGGGTGTGCAGTTGAAGGCTGCTGCCTTCTAGGTGTTTGTTTTTTTCTTTGTCAGGACACTGAAATGTTGCTATTTACATTTCAATGTTTGCTGACACTCATTTACTATATAATATTAGAGCCGGCTCTAATATTATATAGATTGACACTCATCTGTGTCAGAAAGTGCCGTATGGCACTTTCTGAGTGAAGGGGTGTGTTACATGTGCAGGCACTGCTAACACATGCCCCCTGCACTCGCTCCTGGTTTGTGTCCATTTAGATTAGATAGCAGTGCACCTACATGCATATGCAAGGCACGCTGCTATCCTAAATGGACACAAACCACTCCGTGAGAGAATAGCCTTATTCTTGCATGGAGCATCATGAATCCTGGCCTTTATCTTACAGGTCTGATTGCAGCCAGAGACAAAAATGTCTGGGAAAACCAGGACTAAGAATCTTACTGTATTGTCCTTAGCAGTGAACTAATTTCTACCCTGGAAGGGTGGACGTTTTTGAAATTGTTTTATAGCTTTCAGATGCTGCAACAGATTTTACCAAAGCTCTGGGTGTGTACTTTACAAGAGTCAGGTGACCAGAAGTGATGTCATTCTATAACCAGCACAGAAATGATTTTCTAGATATTAGTGGGAGATATGGGCGTTCCTTCATTGAAGGTTGTGCGTTAGGCCCGGCAAGCCAGCATGTAAAAATCTACTGCCAATCATTAGTGGACCGGAGTTCCGCTGTGGCGACCCCTAACCGGGAAAAGCCGAACGACGCAACAGTGGGAGATATTCTGGAACTCTCGCAGCAGCACTTCTTTCGGAATCTGATGAGAAAGGTCTCTCACACAACATACCTCATCTTGCCTTGGTGTAGTAAGCCATTCAACACACTTCATCTTGCCTTGCTGTAGTAAATAATTTAACTAGGGAACAGTAATGCTTTAGTCAGTCAGGAAATTATAGTGAGGTTAGTTAAGTATTGTTTTTCTGCATCTGTGTGAATCTGTCCAACTGTGTTATTTTTATATCTGCTGTGATTGAAACTCTGGGATTTATTGTAACTAGATATTCCATATTTCATGTTTTGTATTTTATTATTTATTAAATATTTCTATACCTTTCATTGTGACTGTTTTTTTTTTTTTAGAGAATACTTTTAATATCTTAAGAGTACTTATACTTCTTTTGGTGACACTGTGGCCACTCCAGAAAGTCTTGCTGCATTGGTCAAACTCTACCATTTGGATTAGTATTAATTTTGCTCAGTATTATTGGGTACCCTTGTAAGAGATGACTGGGGCGGTGTAATTACCTTATAGTCTGGGCACAAGGGGCACAGATGGTAAATCTATGCCAGCCTTTCCCAGGGTGTGTGTGTGTGTGTGTGTGTGTGTGTGTGTGTGTGTGTGTGTGTGTGTGTGTGTGTGTGTGTGTGAAAATCAAATATCCAAGTTTGTGTGTCAGCTACTTAGAATAGGGACACAGAGCTCCACCGTGGTCAATGTGGAGTCTTGTTTGGGGCCTGGAGAGAGACAGATATCTGGTATGTGCTCCCTGTGTGCTTTTAAGGGAAATTGTGCTAGTAGCTGTCCCTCACTGGTGTCAGTGGTGAGGATTGAGGCTTCTTGATTACTGGACCATAGTAGGGACTGTCACACCAGGTATGTTTTGACCCCCCCCCCTTCTCAAGTTTTCAAAGTGGTTTCTGACCTTCCTGACTGTGAGGGGAAGGCTTCTGCTCTTTCCCTGTTGGGCTGTACCTCTAAAGTTGTTCACTTCTCTTTCAAATGCAGCTATGATGCAGCTGATGCCTCCTCCAGGGCTGTTGCTTTTGGTTCTGTTGTGAGGCATTACTCTTGGATTTGTCTTCAGCCTTTGCTTGATAACATTAAGGCCAAACTGTCGGATGCTCCTTCGAATAATAAAAAAATTCTTTTTGTTGCTGCTGCTGCTGAACTTTTGAAGTCTCTCCAGGAGAAGGGTAAAGCCTTGCAGGAGTTGAAATGTAGTGTTGTTTCTCCTAATCCTAAGCTTTACGGGAATTATCCCTCCAAATAGGCTTTTATTCACAGGCAGTCTTGCCCTCCATCTAAGGGAAAAGGTTATAGATGTGTGCCTCCTGCCAAGTCTACTCAAACCTGTACTTCCCAGAAACCTGCTTTTCAGAATGAGTAGGGTTCCGTTTGACAGTTTGCTTCCCCTTTCCCTCGGCCAAGTTTCCTTATCCCTCAGTCTTTTCCTGCTTGTTCCAAATTGGTTCAAGATCACAACAGATTGTTTGGTTCCGTCCATTATCTGCTAGGAATATTTCATGGTTTGGAAATCCTTTCCTCCCTTTTTGGGCATCCCTCAACCTCCTTGGGAACTACTACTTTGCCCAGGGGTGCTTCTTTCTCTTTTGGTCCAGGGCACCATTTAAGCATTGCTCCCTGCCCCAGGTAGTGAGGGTTTTTTATTCCAGAATGTTTTTGGCTTCCAGAAAGAAGGGCACTTGGAGACTAGTTCTGGACCTTTCCCAGCTCAACTTCTTTCTAAAGATTCCTTCCTTTTGAATTTTTCCTCTTCAGGCTTTATTTCCCCTTCTTCTACCCCAGGCCTATCTAGTCTCTCTGGATCTCAAGTATGCCTACTTTAATATCCCCATTCATTTATCCCCTTTTCACAAAATGTTTAAATTTTTTCGTTTCTTCTTTGTATTTTCAGTTCTGTGCTTTGCCCTTTGGCCTCTCTACTGCCACAAAGGGTATTCACCAAATGCCTCACTCCAGTCATTGTCTTTTGCAGGATGAAAGAAATTCAGATCTTTCCTTGTCTGGATGATCTGTTCATTCAAGCTTCTTCCCCCAAGGCTGTACTTCAGGATCTCCCATTTGCGATTTCATTGTTGCACAGTCTGGGATTCACCATAAACCTCCAGAAATCAATTCTTACTCCTTCTCAGGATATTTTCCTTGGTTGCACACTTCAGACCATCCCCATGCTGGCATCCCCTTATGTTCCCAAGGTCCTGTCTTTCACTGTCTCTTCTTCCTCTGGCTTCTGTCACTGCCAAGACATTTCTCATAGTCCTCAGGTTCATGGCTTCCCATGATTTCCATGCTCTGTCTGGCCAGGCTTCACATGAAAAAGCTTCAGTGGTACCTCAAGTCAGTGTGGCTCCAACATTGCCACCCCCTGGACTTCCCAGTCTCCTTCCTTCCTTCCTTGTCTGAAGCTCAAGCTTCAGTGATGGATTCATCAACTTTTGGTCAACCCAGGGCTTCCATTCCAGTCTCCAGTCCCAAATCAAGAGTTCTTTAGAGATGCATCAGACAGGGGATGAGGGGCCTCCTTTGGCTCTCTCAAGTTTCTGGGTTTCTTGACTTTTCATTAGAGGTTGGACCACATCAGTATAAAGGAGATGAGGACACATTGCTTCTAGCTGTTCAGGCTTTTCATTCTGGGCCCCTCAAAATTTTCACAGACAACACCACAGTGATATGATACGTCAACAAACAAGGGGGTAGAAGGTCCAATCTGCTTTGCAGACTTGTCTTCAGGTATGGGATCTAGCTGTCTAGTATCAAGAAACTCTTCAGTTTGTTTACATTACATCCCCTTGAAGCAAAATTTAGTGACAGACTTTTTGAGCAGGTCCAGCACACAAGTTCACAAATGGATACTTCACAGAGATGTGTCCCTTGACATTATCCTTGAGTGGGGTATTTGGGTATTCCTCAGGTAGATCTTTTTGACACCCCTCTGAACAGACTTCATATGTTCTGTTCCAGACATCCAAGTCCTCTGGCTTGGAAAGTGGATGCTATATCTTTTCCTTGGAAGAGGATGTTTCTGAAGTCCTTCCCTCCCTTTCCTGTGTTACTGCGAGCTTTTGTACTCTCCCTTATGTTATGAGTACTGCTACAATGAAATGGAAGGACATAGTGCAGTTGTGTAAAATCTTACCATAATGGTAGATGTCCTTCTCTTCACTGTTGCCATATTTGCTCCCTCTCTTTTGCCCTGTCAGCTCTAGCCTATTTTTACTTCCCTCCTAGTTGAGGGGCTCTTCTTCTGAATGCACATGTTTTTTCCTTGTCCCTAGGAACCGTCTGTTCTTCTGGGACTTTTTGGGTTCTGAGTATGTGTATCCTTACCATAACATCGTATGTCACCTTTATGCCCAGTGCCTTGTGTGGGGAGTGTATGTGTGACATGCAGCTCCTAAAAATACTAAAGGCTTTGGAGTACTGGATGGACATTGGGTTAACTTTGGCAAGAGATCTGCTAGGTTATAAATACTACAACAGTGAACAGAAAGACATCTACTGTTACAGAAGTTTTTGCAGACGTGTACTTTCTGTTGCTCTCTTTAGATGCATATTTGTATGTTTTGTATCTTTTTCCTGTAGTTTGTAACATATACTACTAAAAATATTTTTGTTTCCATTGGTTAACATAAACCTCTTAAATATCAGCCTATAAATCTGAAATGTAATCAAAAATAGATGCAAATATTTTACTCTCTACAGAAATGCAGTTGTATTCCATGAGAAACCAATGACATTTACGTTAAATTTTCTGATATAGAAGGAACAGTGCACAGCCTCAGAACTGAACGATGGTGAATATTCTGAAAATGAAGATAATCATGTGTAGTTTGGGTGACAGGCAACATGTACATGTACTGAAACTCTCACTTTTTCCTTACAGGAAACGTGACTATGAAGGCTTCCTGTGCTCCCTGCTGCTTCCTGCAGAATCTGTTTCCTCAGCTTTTGCATTGAGGGCATTTAATGTGGAACTGGCTCAGGCAGGTATTTAAACTGGGAGGGTAGTAATGGATTACACCAAATTATTGTCATGTTTCTGTAGGTCATTTCTGCATTTGATTATCAGACTGTGTTTTGAAAGTTCATAACCTAGATACTTCTGGAGTCCTGTACACACAATATATTTGGAGGGAATTGGTCATGAAAATATCAATTCTCCAGTAATCGCAGCTTAGAAATAGCATCACTGAAACCTGTAAACTACTCAATGTATGTATACAGTCCTGCATTTCAGAAAAAAAATGTACAACCCTCATTAAACACCCAGCATTTTGACTTTTTGGCATAATGTAAATCTTTTATTTTGCAACACATAGAATATTGTGCAGCTTTATACAAAGACAAACTGGACAGTTTTTTCAATCTTAAGTTCAAATTTAAATTTAATTTCCCTAAACTTGTTAACAAGCAGAGTATAATAAAACACTTCACTTTTCACATAGTAGTCTGCAGTGAGTCTGATGAACAAACGGGTTGTAAAAAAATCATGACGTGTAAAGCTAGTAATAACCACGACAGGTCATAGTCCGTAGGTAAAAGGTGCTTCTTCAGGGACCTCTTGAAGCTGGCCAGGTAATACAAATGGCTGATCACATTTACCTAATCATTGGTCTTTTTCAGCTAAACTGGTCTGTTTACTACTTCTAGTTGTTTACAAACACTACTTTACAGAGAATGTGCTCAGACATTTTAGTTCACTCCATACTTATTGTTTACAATGCAAAACTGTTTCTCTGTTTCTACTTTGTGGGTTTCTAGTTGACACAATGGGATGTGTACTGAGCTTCTGCTGAGTATACCTTACAGTTACTTGTGTAGTGCATATGGATATGGATTTATATGTACTTGTTTTTTATTTATTGAATCAATTGTTATGTCAACACACTGAGTAGCACACCCTCCATCCTGCATCTGATACCACAGGTATCTGTGAATCAGGCCACCTCTTTCCACGCTTGTTTATGGTAGATAATCCACAGCATTAGCACATGTTTTCAAACAACACTTTAAGTACCTGGTGCATCACCATATCAGTCTGTCAAATGCATGTTTGTGATGTCCCAGACAGCTGTGCGCACCCTTTCCCTAATACCATCTTAGCAAAGCAAAATAGTGGCTTCCGTTTTAATGCCTTCTGCTAGCTAATGCTGGAAACTGGCTCTCCTGTTTGCCAGTAGTTGGAATAAATTTCTTTTAGATGCCAGATGCATTTTATGGAGCTGTTTTTAATTGCCCTTAATCAATAACTACTTTGCTTTTCTAGAGCTGTTTTTGTCAGTGTTTCACAGCGAACGTTAATCTGTTCTCCTCATCTATTCTTTGTTTCCTCTTGACGTATAACATTGCTTCATTTTTTTAGCTAAGCAGATTTTGCTAATTGTAACAATACTGAAAGCACTGAAGGCGAACTTCGCCAAAATGCTAAACTGTAATGTGCTGTAAAGAGTAAATACTTTCTGAAACTTTAAATTTGTCAACTTACAGTTAAATTTACAGTTTGAGAAGCTTAACAGAATCAGTATATGGAGGGAGGCAAGCTGTGTAGTCCTTTCTCCAGTGTCATCTGGCTTTAGAGCTGTAACATATAAGTAGGCTGGGGTAAAGAAAAACAGCCAATATGGGGGGGGGGGTCCAAGTAAGAGGTTTGTACTGGTACACCCTTGGGGGTGCAGGGAGTCCACCTGCAAAAACAAATGAAATTGAACAGTTCTTTTACTGGTATAAGCAGAAATAGCTTGCATGATTTTTGTCAGAGATGTATGTCTGCCTGCTTGCAACTTCCTTTGTATCATAGCAATAGGTTAATTGCATGTTCTTTTTTAAAATTGTAATTAAAATTGTATTTTACAGCACTCTGTTGTAAGTACCCTGTAAAGTGATGTATTGAAGTCTTATGGTTAATTTACCAAATGAGTTGTAGCTCACCATGTATTTGGGTAAAATAAAACGTATCATCCTTATTTAGGTGTATGTATCAATTTATAAATCCCTCTGTTACAGTGTCTCTGAACTAAGAGTTCAGGCTGATGTACATGTCAACATAGCGGTGGCATCTGGTTCGCTGGCCATTTCCAGAAAAACATTGAATTTGGGATTTTAATTGTTGTGGTTTTTCTTTTTTTTTTTTTTTTGCATTTGGTTCTACTTCAGTGTTACAAGTTTGGTAGTTTAGAATTCATCAAAATATGCTTCTTTAAGCTGCAGTATGACTGTCTTATTATTCAGAGCTCCAGGGCTCCCTTAGTCATTTTACCGGTCAACTTAACCTGGCCATCACTGGATCGCATTGTATTTCTTGCATACCTCTCAGTCAGCAGTCAATAAAATAGGTACAAAAGCTCTTGAAAAGTAAGTGCATTCAGCCAAAAATCTGGGCACCTAATTAGCATAAAGTTTCAGTACCAAGTAGCACATAACTATCCCCACTTCCAGGTTCACTTGTAAGTACTAGGCTAACTGCCCTATCAGGCCATTTTTACTCTAGCTAATTTTAATTTTTTGCTCAAAGTAACCTGTCTCACCTGGTTATAGATTAGCCTTACCCATCCCAGGGTCGATAATTGTATATTACCGCTAATGAGAATAACTGGGATCATATCTTAGATAATTTTAAGGAACCCATTCATGGGATAAAGCATTTAGTAGCCGCCTCTGTTAATTAGTACAGGGGGCAGTCCTGGGGTAAATTATTAGTTTTCTGTTCATAAATCTAAGTTGTGCTTCAATATGGACAGATATGAACTTTGTTCTCTGTGGATGGGTAGTCTGTTCCACAGCAGCAGTATCCTCTGCAAGATGTACCTGTCCCCTCCAAACTGTTCTCTTGATGTTTCAGAAGAGGTTTAGATCCCTAGACTGAGTATTTCTGATGTCATTTGACTTCTGATGTGCAGTAAATCCTTCAGTAATGAGTCAGCAGATGCCTTATATGCCAGACACAGGTCACCTCTTAGCAGTCTGTAGAATACAGAGTATAATGACAGGGCTTTGAGTCGGTCCATGTAGGACAAGTCGTTTAGGCCTTGTATCCTTTTACTATGGTATCTCTGTGGGTATTCTAGTTGGAGTGTGAGGTACTGCAAGTTTGTTTATTTATTGAAATTTATTTACTGGGGTAGAACACTGATCAAACAATAACCAATTACAGCCTCAGCCCAGGTTACATCATAATGTAACAGAACCATGTACAGGATGCAAATAACAATTATTTTTCATTTAATGAGTAAATATAGAAAATCCGACAAACAATATATACACAGAAGATCTAACAAACCAAATATATGTATGGCTACATATGTGGAATAGAAAAGAGAGACACCTGCTGAAGTGCTGTTAAAAGCAAGTTCTGTAGCCTTAAGTGTCGGAGAGATTTGTCTCTCTCTGAAATGGGGTTTTCAAGACCAAGACTGAATACTTTTGGAAGAACTATAATCAAGAGTTATAAGGATTGCCAGGACGAAGTATAGATTTACACGCGGAGTACAGGAAGCTTTCCTGCGGACCTGAAACTTACCTGTGGATTTATTTTTGAGGTGCCAAGAATCTATCTCTTAATGTGTTCTACATCTTGGACAGAACTTGTATAAATGAAAATTGTAAGGAACTTAACAGTTAATTTAAGAAACTTTGAGGAGAAAATATATATTTTTTCATTTTTGTTAAAAAAAAAAAAAAAAAAAAAAAAAAAAAAATTATATATATTTTAGACGTCACTCTGTAAGTAAACTGCATTTGAATTCAAGTTCTGTCTCGGAGGTGTGTGTGTGTATACACGTGCACCTTTTTATTTAAGCTATAAATGAGCCACTTTGAACTGGTCCTAGCAATGTGAGAATATGCTGATGTGTCACTGGTGTACTTTTAATGGTACGATGGTGGTACATGTGTGCAGTGAGGTGGGCAAAATAAAAATGCTGCTGCAGGAAGCACTAATAATGGATTTTTTGTTTCTAGATCAAGGATTCTGTATCACAGAAGTCAATAGGCCTAATGAGGGTGCAGTTCTGGAGAGAAGTTCTTGATGATATTTACAAAGACCATCCTACACAACAACCGGTTGCTAAGGAATTACTGAAGGTAAAAATCAAAATCTACGCAATACTTTTCTTGCAAATTCACATCATACTATTTGTGTTTGTACTGTGGTACAGTAACAAATGCATAGCCAGCCATTAAATTTACTGACAAGTCATGAATGAATGGATAAATAAATGAATGAATAACTAACTAACTGGTGTTAAAATCAGTTAACAAACTCTGGTGTACAGACTGTTGGCCATTGGCCCACCGTGACACTTGCAGTCCCGCATTTTTGAATATCATCTTCTTTAAATTGAATGTATACATGCACTCTGGGAGGGAATGGATCAGTGATCAGACTCGTTATTAATGTTTAGTAATTTTCATAGACTCATGGTCAAAGGTTTCCTCTAATTCTGTAGAATTTAGGGGTCTGGGCATTTCTTAACATCTAATGCAGGTGGACCGAATATGCGTGTGTGGGGGGCGTGGGGGGTCAAAGTCAAACAGAAATTCTGTATTATTAAAGATATGCAGAAATTTGGCCTACATTTTTTATTTGCATTTTAGTTTGTAGAATTTTTTTGCTTAGACTGTTAAAACTGCTGTACTGCTGTTGTGGTGGAACACTGCCTGAGGTCCCTTGTTCAAATATTTCTGCTCCAAAAGAAACGTTTGCTTCAAAGCATACTGTTTCACTTTTAAAAGAGGGTTGTTGCATACCATGTCTAAATTGGAAACTGCTGTATTGATGACAGATTTTTACGTTACGGTCATGATGTCATGAGTTTAAGAAAAATGAGATTATGTTGTTAGGCATGAGAAAGGGGTGCTTTGGTTCAAAGTCACAAAAACATTGGTAGAATTTGTAGATAGTGTGCACCAGTACTCCATGACAGAAGTATGAACACTGGTAGAATTGGTACATAGTCTGCACCAGTACTCCATGACAGAATTAGGAACATTGGTAGAATTTGTACATAGTCTGCACCAGTACTCCATGACAGAAGTATGAACAGTATTCACACTGGCAGAAGGGTTCCCAGTGGGAATGAGTGTGCATTAGAGTTCAGCTCTGAGACCATCATCATCATCTTCTTTCGGCTGTTCCCATTAGGGGTCACCACAGCGAATCACCTGTTTCCATTTCTTTCTGTCCTCTGCATCTTGCTCTGTCACACCAACCACCTGCATGTCCTTTCTCACCCCATCCATAAACCTTATCTTAGGCCTTCCTCTTTTCCTGTTACCTGGCAGCTTCATTCTTAGCATCTTTTCCCCAATATTCTCAGCATCCCTCCTCCGCACGTGTCCAAACCAACGTAATCTTGCCTCTCTGGCTTTGTCTCCAAACCTTCCAACCTGGGCTTGACCCTCTAATATACTTATTCCTAAACCTGTCCACCCTCATCACACCCAGAGCAAATCTTAACATCTTTAACTCTGCCACATCCAGCTCAAACTCCTGTCTTTTTGTCAATGCCACTGTCTCCAACCCATATAACATAGCTGGTCTCACTACCCTCTTGTAGACCTTCCCTTTCACTCTTACTGGTACTCGTCTGTCACAAATCACTCCTGACACTCTTCTACACCCACTCCATCCTGCCTGTACTCTCTTCTTCACCTCTCTTCCACACTCACCGTTACTGTGAACTATTGACCCCAAGTATTTAAACTCATCCACCTTTGCCACCTCTACTTCTTGCATCCTCACCATTCCTCTATCCTCCCTCTCATTCACACACACATATTCTGTCTTAGTCCTGCTGACCTTCATTCCTCTTCTCTCTAGAGCATATCTCCATCTCTCCAGGGTCTCCTCCACTTGTTCCCTACTCTCACTACAGATCACAATGTCATCTGCAAACATCATAGTCCACGGGGACTCCTGTCTGATCTCATCTGTCAACCTGTCCATCACCATTGCAAATAAGAAAGGGCTCAGAGCTGATCCTTGATGTAACCCCACCTCCACCTTAAACAAATCTGTCACTCCCACCACAGACCTCACCACTGTCACACTACCCTCGTACATATCTGGTACCACTCTTACATACTTCTCTGACACTCCTGACTTCCTCATACAATACCACAACTCCTGTCTAGGCACCCTGTCATATGCTTTCTCTAAGTCTACAAAAACACAATGCAACTCCTTCTGACATTCTCTGTACTTCTCCATCAACACTCTCAGAGCAAACATCGCATCTGTAGTGCTCTTTCCCGGCATGAAACCATACTGCTGATCACTAATCATCACGTCCCTTCTTAACCTAGCTTCCACTACTCTTTCCCATAACTTCATGCTGTGACTGATCAATTTAATCCCTCTGTAGTTACTGCAGCTCTGCACATCACCCTTATTCTTAGAAATCGGTATCAAAACACTTTTTTCTCCATTCCTCAGGCATCCTCTCACTTTCTAAGGTTTCATTAAACAATCTGGTTAAAAACTCCACTGCCATTTCACCTAAACACCTCCTTGCTTCCACAGGTATGTCATCTGGGCCAACAGCCTTTCCATTCTTCATTCTCTTCATAGCTATCCTTACTTCCTCCTTGCTAATCCATTCTACTTCATGATTCACTATCCCTACATCATCCAACCTTCTCTCCCTCTCATTCTCTTCATTCATCAACCCCTCAAAGTACTCTTTCCATCTCCTCAACACACTCTCCTCGCTTGTGAGTATGTTTCCCTCATTATCCTTTATTACCTTTACCTGCTGCACATCTTTCCTAGCTCGGTCCCTCTGTCAAACCAATCGGTACAGGTCCTTTTCTCCCTCCTTAGTGTCCAACCTTTCATACAACTCTTCATATGCCTTATCCTTAGCCTTCGCCACCTCTCTCTTTGCCATGCACCTCATCTCCTTATACTCTTGTCTACTTTCTTCATCTCTCTGACAATCCCACTTCTTCTTTGCCAACCTCTTGCCCTGTATACTCTCCTGTACTTCCTCATTCCACCACCAGGTCTCCTTGTCGTCCTTCCTCTGTCCCGATGTCACACCAAGCACCTTTCTAGCCGTCTCCCTTACTAGCTCTGCTGTAGTTACCCAGCTATTTGGTAACTCTTCACTGCCACCCAGTGCCTGTCTTAACTCATCCCTGAACTCCACCTCACAATTACCCTTTTTCAATTTCCACCATTTGATCCTTGGTGCTGCCCTCACACTCCTCCTCCTCTTCTTGATCACCAGTGTCATCCTACAAACCACCATCCTATGCTGCCTAACTACACTTTCTCCGGTCACCACTTTACAGTCTCCAATCTCCTTCAGACTGGCCCTCCTACATAATATATAATCCACCTGTGTGCATCTTCCTCCACTCTTGTATGTCACCCTATGCTTCTCCCTCTTGTTAAAATACGTATTCACCACAGCCATGTCCATCTTTTTCGCAAAATCCACTACCATCTGACCTTCTGCATTCCTTTAACACCATACCTACCCATCACTTCCTCATCCCCTCTGTTCCCTTCACCAGCATGCCCATTGAAATCTGCTCCAATCTCCACTCTGTCACCCTTGGGTACAGTCATCACCAATTCATCCAATTCACTTCAAAATTTTTCTTTCTCATCCATTGCACACCCAGCTTGTGGAGCATATGCACTAACAACATTCATCATTACACCATCAATTTCTAGCTTCATAAACATCACTCTATCTGACACTCTTTTCACCTCCAAAACACTCTTAGCATACTGTTCCTTCAGAATAACTCCTACGCCATTTCTCCTCCCACCCACACCATGATAAAACAATTTGAACCCACCTCCAATACACCTAACCTTACTCCCCTTCCATCTGGTCTCTTGCACACACAATATTCCAACCTTCCTTCTGTCATAGTTTCATAGTTTCATAGTATAGTACTAGGCTATCTGCCCTGGGGCATTTGTAAGCCTAGCCATAGTGATGTGGCTTTTGCCACCCCATGAAATGGTACAAAAATGTACAGAATAAATCTAGAATACTGTGCCTCTGTCTAGTAGTGACACAATGAAGGTCCCCTTATATAATAGAATTAGTTTACTGTGCCCCTGTCTAGCAGTGACACAGATGTGACCCCTGGGGTAAACTTACGATATAGTTTCAGCTTATCCATCATATCAGCTAGCTCTCTCCCTATACCAGTCATACTGCCAACATTCAAAGTTCCGACCCTCACTACCACAGTCCTAGCCTTTCTCCTCTTTTCCTGCTTTCGGCCATGCCTTCCGCCTCTTCTCCTCCTTCGGCCAACAGTAGCCCAATTTCTGCCAGCACCCTGTTGGCTAACAGTACTGGTGGCGGTCGTTGTTAACCCGGGCCTCGACCGATCTGGTATGGAAATATTTACTGGTGACTGCATGAAATGATTTGGCCAAGTTTTACACCGGATGCCCTTCCTGACGCAACCCTCCCCATTTATCCGGGCTTGGGACCAGCACAAAGAAATGCACTGGCTTGTGCATCCCCACTACTGTTAAATACAGGTGGTGGGGCTATATTAGCAAACAAAGCTGCTGTATGCAGTTGATCTGACATTGCAGGCAGACCCTGAGCAAGAACTTCAGCAAATTAAAGGGAAATGGAATGGAATGCAAAACTGAAGGCACATGGCATGAAATTGAGTAGAGACAAGACCGTTATGATGGCAGTAAATTGGGGGAAATTAGAAAAAGCTGAAAATTGAGACAGAAGGCAAAATCATGGAACAGGTGAACGGCTTCTGGTTTCTCCAAGGGATGGTTGAGGAGAATGGAAGTCCGAATGAGGAGGTCAAAGCTAGAATCCTAGGGGCTGCACCCAGTTGGCACAGATTGTCAGGGGTAGTGTTCGGCAGAAGAATGCCAAAGAAGCTGAAAAGTAAGATGTGCAAGAGACCAGTACCACTGTATGGTACAGGGACCCGGGCAGTAACGGCAGAGCAGTTGAGGAAGCTAGAAGAAATGAGGCCATCAGAGCAGAAGCTACAGTCACTCTAATTGCAGAGAAGGTTAGAGAGAGCAGATAACAATGATTTGGGCATATGTGCAGGAAAGCAGAGGATAATCTAGCGAAAAAAGTTTGGTAAAAACAAGAAGGCAAGAGGAAACAAGGGAATCCAGCAAATGGCTGGATCGTGTGAGAGAAGACCTGAAAAGAAATATTTCGTGATATACGTTTCCTGCTTTCACAAAGATAATGTTCTCATGATCAAGATAAAATCTCAAATACGATTATGGGTACTTGCAGTTTTTTTTGCACTGAGCTACTGCACTATGGTACCTCCTATACAGAGCCAGCAGATATTGCCAATATACTGGTCGACAGATTCAGTGCCAACTTTACCCCTCTCCCCCCAAAGGACCAGTCACAATACTGGTAGATTGCCAGGCACCCAGTATTACTGCTGCACAGGTTAAAACAGCACTTTCCAAGGACAAGAATACAGCTTCTATGGGACCTGACAATATCCCTGGCTGTGTTCTACATGAACTACAGAGTGAACTGGCACCTCACCTGTGTGCCCTGTTCAATCACATCCTCACCTCAGGCTTTGTCCCTACCAAATGACGCACTACTTCAGTCATCCCTCTACACAAAGGAGGAGTGACTACAGACCCTGGGAAGTATTGCTCCATTAGCCTGATGAATCTGATATGCAAAGCTATGGAACGCTTCATCATGGACCTAATAAACAAGGATATAGGTAATCTCCAAACTCTGGATCCCACACAGTTTGGTTTTGTGAAGGGTAGATCATGCTTGCTCAACTTGGTCAGCTTTTTTGAGTCCGTCACCAGAGCTGTGGTTGAAGGCAAGGTGGTTCATACAGCCTACCTTGATCTGGCCAAGGCCTTTGATACCATTCCCCACTTAGGAATCTTAGAAAAACTCACTAAGCTAGGCATCAACCCCTGTATCACTAGGTGGGTTGCAAACTGGCTCACAGGTAGATGCCACAGTGTAAAAGTAGCTGACTCCAAGTCAGACTGCTGACCAGTCACGAGTGGAGTCTCACAGGGTTCGGTCCTGGGTCCTCTCCTGTTTGGTATCTACTTCTCTGAAATCCAGGCCAACAGGAGGTGACTCTGGCTGACAAAGTTCACAGACTATTGGTATTTGGGAGGTATTATTAACTCCCCAAGTGATGTTGACATCCTAAAGAAAGGCCTCACTGAGACCAACTACTGGTGTCAGAACCATGGCCTTAAGCTCAGTGTCAAAAAATGTGTTGTCATTCCCTTTGGGAAAAACTCAGTTCCCATTAATCACCACATCGACGGTAGTCCACTGAACACAGAAGGCGTTGTAAGAGATTTGGGAACACAGGTTAACAGCAACCTGTCTTTTGACCACCACATTGCCACTGTGGTCAGAAAATCCTTCTTTGTGGCACATTTCATTACTAAGGGTTTTGCATCCATTAAGAAAGAGGTCATTGTCTTCCTGTACTCTTCCCTCATTAAGGCAATCATTGAGTACAATGCCCAATTTGGCATGTTCCTCACTAAACACCTGCAACAACTGGAGAGGCTGCAAAAGTACCTCACAAAGAGGATCCTAGGCCTTAAACATTTGTCCTATATGGACAGACTCAAAAAACTCCAACTATTCTGTATCTCATATCGCCTACTTAGAGCCGATCTCTGCTTGACTTACAAAGCCATGTCTGACCCAGCTCTGGTAGAAATGCTACATCTAAAGAATTCCCAATCCCTCAGCACCACAAGCTCCAGAGACCTCAACCTCATTACCACAATCAACAGAACATGCTGGAGGGAGAGGTTCATAACCCAGAGACTGCCCATGCTAAGGAATAGACTTTCCCATACATGTCAGGCCGAGCACCTCACTGGCCCTCTTCAAGAGAAATCTTGATGAGTGGATGGGAAATTCACCCCAGGGATCACTCCAGTGGCTCGGGATCACTCCAGTGGCTCTACTCGACAGAGACACTGGAAACTAAGGTTGGGTGGCATGATGCCAGGGTAATCCTGTGGGCTAGGCTTGTAAAGGCTCCAAGGCCATTAGCCTAGTGCACACCTATGAATCTATTTTGGCACAATTGAAGTGTTTTTCATGCTCTACCTTGATTATGTTTCAAGAACATTTTTCCATTCCAATCTGCTGTGAAACTGTCTTTTTTTCAAGCACTTTTGCTTTGGGAAAATGTGCGAATCCTGCTAATTTGTACTAGCTGCATATCTATAAATTGCCTTCCTATCATGATTTCCCAATATTCTTTCAAAGTCTGTGTAATGTCCCCTCTTTCTGGGCCAGTAATCAAGGTTCTGATTCCTCATCACTGACTATGTAGAGGGAGGTTCACTTGAAACAAAAATGGATACACCCAGTATGTCCAGATGCAGCTCTCTGCATCAAGCACAATTTCCCTTAAGAGCACACAGGGCACACACTTAGTCCAGGGTCTGGGCTTCTCTCTCGCTCTCTCTCTCTCTCTCTCTCCACGGTCCCAGTGAGACTCCCAACTGGCACAGCTGTAGAGTTGAGTCCTCAGCCGAGTGTCCGAGCCAAGTCCTCTAGCACCCTATCTTTGAAGCCAGTGCTTCATGTCCTCACTCCAAGCAGCTGACACACACGCACTCTCTTTGAGATTTGATTTTCACATGTACACACAGACACACACACACACACACACACACACACACACACACACACACACACACACACACACACACACACACACACACACACAGGAAAGGCTGGCACAAATTTACTTGCTGTGCCCCCTTCTGCCCAGACTATAAGTTAGTTACATTGCCACCAGACACTCCAAAACCAGCTACTCTAGGGCTCTTACAAGGGTCCCCAATTATACTGAGTGAAATTGATATTAGTACAAATGGTAGTATTTTGACCAATGCAGTAAGACTTTCAGGAGTGGTCACAGAGTCACCAAATAGATATGAGTACTCTCAAAGGTTAAAATATTCTGTAAAGGGCCATCCACAATGAAAAATTTAAATGTATTTAATAATAAATAATAAAAAAGCATGAAAATACTAAATATCTATTTACAATAAACACCAGAATTTCAGTCATAGGAAATATTGAAATAACACAGCCGAATAGATTCACACAGTTACAGAAAAACAGTACTTAACTAATCTCATTATATTTCCTGACTGATCTAAACAAATATGGTTCCCTGGTCATTTAATAAAGCAAGGCAAAATGAAGTAGGTGAGGGGTCCTTCTACGTCAGGTTTCAAAAACAGAGTGCTGTGAGACTTCAGTCTCATCTAGGATTAAAAAAAAACTCATTTCAGTGATGGATTACAGAATGACATCACATACATCTGGTCATCTGACTTCTGGCTCCCATCCTACCCCTTTCCTAGCAACTGACCCAGAATCCTGCACATATGTGTTGATAATACAAACACATAGAGCTTTGCTAAGATCTGTTTCAGCTTCTGAAAGTCATAAAATAATAAGACACTTCCACTCTTCCTGCAGGAGCTAATAAACCATTCACTAGCACAGACATTTTGTCTCTGGCTGCAGTCAGAACTGTAATATACAATCTTTATGGCCTAAAACAAGTAATTTAACTTATTACTATTTATCAAGGTTAGCTGGACTGAGATTAACCGCTTCTCTTCCAGTATCTTGGGTTAACATATATACATTTCCTCAGTTATCACAGTACAGTCTGATATAAATGTATATTTCTTTTCTGTCTGACAGGACACACTGTTGAAACATTTTTAACACAAGCAACTTTACATATGCATTTTCAGCACAAGCATCTGTACAAATCAGTTTGATATACAAATGACACATAATTCTTTACAAAATTCCTGCTAGCTGTGCTGGCATATGTTACACATAGACTGCCCTACTTCTCCTGGCATAGCTTTCAATACCTCACATTGTCACAACCCGAATCAGCAGCACCATAGTGTAGTTTGTTTTTCATGGCTCAGTTTTGTTTATACAGCCTGCTTCCTACCTAGAAGAAGGCACACAGTCACAGACAGCATTTCTTTTTTTCTTATTTATTGGACATTTGATTGTTATTGAGTTAACACTGCTTGCTGCTTGGTTTATATGCTAGGTCTTCTGGATCACTCTTGATTCTTTACTTGTTACCAACTTATTTAGTAGTATATTATATTAATATATTTTACAACATTGTTTCTGTTGTACTTGTATGAAGGAACATCCATATCAAGTGTTATATTCTGCTGTTTTGCTTTCATGTAATATGCTGGAGCTTTTCTCCCTCAGACTTCGCTGAAAACTGGTTATTGTCCATTTGGACTTTCAGAGTAAGATCAGGTCAGTCATTTAACTGTGAGCTGTTAGTTATAACTTCATATGTTTATAGGCTGTCAGTAAGGAATAGACAAGTTAAGCCTAAACCCTAGCCACTGCAGTCTCACTGGTGCACCCAACAAGTTGCTCAGCCCCTCCTTTCATAAGGGATGAATGGGCCTTTCTTGGGTTAAATTTGCAGTTTACCATATATCTAAATTAGATTTAAAGAAAGTGAAGGAAGTGATTTACTGTACAAAAAGTGAGAGTTTATTCCAGGGGCAGGAAATTCTTTGGGAGACACATTTGCCATGTCAGCAAATTTAATCAGTGTATGTTAAAATTAAAATTAGATCCCTTCTTGTTTTGTGCAAGTTCTAGTGTTGTGGATATGCAGGAAATGCTATAGGATTGATTTATTTACAGCTTTGTAGGCCAGGCAAAGATTAGCACATATGAATTTGTAGGAGATGGGGGGGGGGGGTGATGTGGAGGTTAGGCACTTGGGTAACTTAGGAAGCTCTTACCTGAATTTTTTTTTTTTTTTTTTTTGGTGATGGAATTGCTGCAGATTTTCAAGTTGGTTAAGTACCTATACAGATACTTGGTGACAGACTCACTGTAATCTAATGTGGCCCAGAACAGGGACAGATAGAGGGGAATGATGACCTCTTTGGACCAAGAGGAGATGTCTTTACTGATCAGTGGGTGGAGGGTGGCAGATATGTGGTAGGCAAAAGAGAGTTTTTTTATCCACGAAGGTACCCAGGTCTCTAATAACAGGGTCTGTTTTAAGGGTGTGTGTCATTTTTGTGATAGGTGTGCAAGAGCTACTGTTTTCCAAACTGTATAATGCCACAGTTTTGGTGTGTAGCTTTGGACTGTGATCCTGATCACAGTAGCTTTTCCAGCACGGCATCCTACTCTGCAGTAGTAGCAGTATGGTGCTGCTGCATGTGTATATCGTGGCATACTAATCTGCAGTAGTACTGCTGCATGTATATATCGTGGCATCCTATTCTGCAGTAGTAGTGGTAAGATACTGTTGCATGAGTATAGTGTGACGTCCTACTCTGTAGTGGTAGGATACTTCTGCGTGTGTTTTTCGTGGCATCCTACTCTGTAGTACTAGTGGTAGGATACTGCTGCATGTGTTTTTTGTGGAATCCTACTCTCCAGTAGTGGTAGGATACTGCTTATGACTACTCTCCTTCCATCCTTAGAGACATCCTCAGAGAGTTCTGTCATGTTCCTCTTGCTGTAGTGTAAGGGGTTGCATTATAAGTCACACAAACAATATCCATGTCATGGTCACACTTGGACTGAAAAGACTTGAGCACCCAAGTGATACAGCACGTTCTAGGACTTGAGAAGCAATTGACCATTTCCTTTTCTTTGCTGCACCTTGTGAGTGGTGCATTGGTGTGTCTCACTTTGTAGTCACCTGTAACGCCTACATTACAATTGTTAGTGGACTGGTCTTGTAGCAAGTAGAGCCTTTCCAGTGCATTCCTTTGACTCTTGTCAGTGGTGTAGCACGGAAGAATCAGTATATGGTATGGAAAGGGTGTTAGTGTTGCTGTGGTTTCATTGTGGTACAAGCAGTTAGTGTCACTCCTAGGAGATCCTTGTGGTTTTGGAAGTAATTATTTTAGCACTTTAGCATAAGTTGATTTTGTTTTCCCTTGTGAAGTGTAGCTGTAGTGTTAGTATGGGTACTACAGCCAGTTGGTGTGAGAGATTTGCCTCTGGTTGTAAAACCATTTGCACCTCTCGCATCTGGGTTAATTTTATGGTAATAGCCAATTATTGTTTTATTATCCCGTGGAAGTTTGTAGTCTGTCTCAAAGTGCCTGGTGCTAGAAGTCTGACAACAGATGGGAAAGGCAGAATGAGGAACCCTGGTTGATGTAGAAATATCCATGGTATATGACTTGCAGTGCTATAGAATTTTGGTGATGTCTGGTGTATATAGAAGGGAAAAGGACAGAGAAAACAGTGCAGCACAGTATAATACAGCAACATACAACATTGTATAGCACAGTACAGCTCGATATGATAAAGCTCGATACAGTTCAGTATTGTACAATAATCCAGGAAACGTTTAATACAGTATGAGTAGGCACAGCCAGCACAGCACCATATTCCAACGTGATGGTCATTGCACAAATGGGGGAAATGTGGCAGGATCCTGATGTTCCAAGCAGTACCAAATTGTTAATGAATGAGTTAACCATACAGAATTCACAGAACAATATTTCAAGAGCCTTAGATAACTGATTCTAAAAGGTCATTAATGTAATAGGGAAAGTATTAAATGAGACGTTTGGTGCAATAGGTAGGGTGCCATACCACACTAAAATTAAGATCAAACACAGATAGCTGTAAGTAATGCTGCAAACTATGTGGCAAAGAGACATTTAAATACAACAGGCATGGGTGTTACGGTGTGATTAACTAGTTAAGAAACAAAACAATAGAACTGCGACGGTGAGGATACATTCTAGCAGAATACTAAGACAGAAATGACACGTGATAATTATCACAGAAAATATATTCTATAGCAGGATTAGATACCATCACAGCTAGCAAAGATGGAATGAATGTAGCAGAGTACTAAAACTGAAATGACCCAGCAGACACGATCACAGCAAAAATGTAATGTAGCAGAGTCATAAAACAGTCGGCCACAACTGAGAAGTACACAGCTGGGCACAGTCATCATAGCAGTGCTCAGTGTATTGCCAGTAGCAGACTGATAATGTAGCAAACTGCTAGCATATGCAACCACGAGTAGCCAAGCACAGGTAAGCACTAGGGCTTATTACCCATAACGCAGCAGTGTTTAATACAAGCTCTGCAAAATTTTACTTTCTTATCTTGACAGCTCCTCAAACTGCCAGTACATGCAACAGCAAGCATTAGTGTTTGCTAGCTCAGTGAGTAAGATGATTGGTTTCTGTCGGGTTTTGTAGGATTAGTGCAGTTAGCAAAGTTAGCACCTGCTGCTGTAGAATGCACATCGGTACTGCATTGTGTACTGTGCAAACACAGTGCGCTATGTGCAGCACTTCCCAGATGGTGTTGATCTTTTCGGCAAATTTGTCCTAAAACTACATTTTAAGTTTGAACAAAAGCAACTATAGTATTCAGCACAACTGCCTAGCATTTAAAAGGACTACAAGACTGTGTGTAGAAGATGACCATTGACAAAAATTAAAGGAGTTCGTTAGTAAATGTAAACAACTGCACTCTTGCCTGATTCGGTCAAGGAAAGAAGGAAATAATTCTTCCACTGTAAGTGTGAGGAGGGACAGGGCCCAGAAGTTTTGCCTCTTTGTGGTGGTGTCTTTATGATGAGGGGGTCACAATGTGCATTGCCAAATGAGAGAACCTTGGCTAAATACATAAGCTCCCCCTCAGGCAATTCTGGGTGTAACAAAATAAAATACAGATCACTTAGAAGAACACAGAGACATTATTACTTCTAGGATCTTCAAGATATCATAAAAATAAAAAGGGATATGTTACATTTTGCTGTAGCCCATTTCACTAATTTTTCAGTCAGGTTTCACAGATTAAAAACAACAAAAAATGTTTAGCAACCATTGAAGTGGGTGTCAAAGCCCTACCCACCTGCATGTAGAGGGCTTTACCTTTCTTTCTCTTATTTAATAATAATCTCCAAGGTTCGACAACTTCATGGGACATTTGTAATATTCAAAGCAATGGTCCATTGAAGATCAGGATTAGGCTAGATAAAGCTGGTCAGCATGGAAGGCTTGTTGTTAGCTCTATTCTTATTAGACTGTATGTTTCTATGTGTATGTTTCTATATTTTTATCATGTATTTTTCTTTTGTACTAATACAGTAAAGTTATTCTAAACATTTATTGTAGCCAAAAACGACCATCACAAGGGCTTTTATTTTATTTGTTTTTTTCAATCTCTTCATTCTCTTTTCACATGCAGTTTGTGTCCTGATAATGTGACTCATCCTTGACCGGATATCTTCATTTATAGTGCTAGTGCAGTGGCTTCTTGCACAGTCCTTCAAAGCCGTGACAATGCTTCTCTTTTAACATTTTCTTAAATACAATGTTAGTGCAGTGGCTTCCTGCACAGTCCTTCAAAGCAGTGACAATGCTTCTCTTTTAACATTTTCTTTAATACAATGCTAGTGCAGTGGCTTCCTGCACAGTCCTTCAAAGCAGTGACAATGCTTCTTTTTTAACATTTTCTTTAATACGCAATAAGAGAGCATCAGGTTCTTTGTCATTCATGGGTACATCCAGCCTGTTACTTAAAAACTGTGTCCTGAAAAACAAACAAAAAAATCTAAAACCAGCTGTGATGGCCCTTCCTTTTTTATTTATGGTTGGTTTAGAAGCAGGGCTGTTTGCCAGGCTATGTATGATGCACAAATAGCCCTGTGTGTGTTTTTATTGATTATGTATTCTTGCTATAGAAAAAATTATCATGGGCTGCTGATTGAATTCACACAATGCATTGATAACAATACTCGATGTTTACAATTCAAGTCTTGTCCATGTAAAACAGTGATGTAGTTTCTAGTTGTGGAGGTTTATAGAGGTGACCCAATTGAGTATATTTTGGTAACAAAGATTATTTAGGAAAGAATGTTTCAGAACCATCTTGTTACATTGGCAGAGTGGTTAGCCCAGGGGGACAAAGTTAAGTCAACCGATCAGAGTAAGTAAATTAACAACGACATTGAATTCAGTGCTGCTATTGGTGAGTTGGAGTTTAAATACAGGAAGGGTATCATGAGTGAAAGGTTAAAGGTATTCGGAATGAAATGGAGGGATACAAACTACACACTAGGATTGATTACTATATGTAGTGACAGTTATGGTGAAGGTAGATGTGAGATCAGAGATTGTTAGGAAGACAAATTAGAAAGGGATAATGTTATTGGTAGATCAAAAGCTGTCTATAGTTACTGGATGCATAAAGTTTGTTGTTATATGGCAAATAATGATATTCACAGGCCCTGATGCAGGTTTGGTTTATGGAAGTACTTAACATTTTTGTGCAGCATGCACGGCTTTCTATATGGGGGAGATGGGGGTAAAAACTGGTTCAAATGGCACAGGATCATTATTATTCCATTAGGAGAAAAGAGCAGAATAATGCTTTGTTGGATGTGGTCACTGGTGGTGGCACAGTATTACAACTGGATTTAAAAGAAGCGTTTTGGCCAATAAAACTGGCAGCTAACACTCTGTCTGGTTTCATAAAATTGTTTCTTTAAAACCTGCAGTAATGAACAGGAAGTTAAGATACTGGACTTTGCACTTTAAATATTGTTTTTATATGTGTTTCATCATGATCAAGAAATAGTAGAACTATAAATTGTTATGCGAATGGCCAAAATTTAAAGAAAAAAGGAAGAATTATAATTTTATTGTACATCAGCAAGATGTAAAGGCAACAGCAATATTCAAGACCTGGGATGTGACTTGCATGACATTGCACAGCTTTGATAAGTATGTAGACATTTAGAAAAGTAAAACAAAAGTAGAGGTATCTTGCTGCTGGTGCTACTGGTTCATAAATCCGTAAATTGTTATCTTGAAAGGAAGGAAATCGGGTGGAGACTAGTATGAACATATGAGTTGTTACTGCCTGAGGAGACTGTAGAGTCATATTGGCTTTTTATAGTCCACCCATGAGGTCAGCATAATGCATGTGTAGGTACACTTTACCAATGACTTACCAACCAGAACACACTAATTGGCAAAACAGCTTTTCTGGTACTACCTGTGAAACATGTTGTTTGTTCTTCTTTCGGCGTTTCCCGGTTAGGGGTCGCCACAGTGGAACTCTGGTCCGCTAATGATTGGCAGTAGATTTTTATGGTGCCGAGGTGCCAGCTCGACGCCCAACCTTCAACGAAGGCATGCCCATTTATGCATGTCTTTCTAACGCCACTTGACCGCGGGGAGGACATGCAGACTCCACACAGAAGGCGCTCAAGCCGAGAATCGAACGGGAGAACCTCTTGCTGTGAGGCGACAACGCTACTGCTGCGCCACCGCGGCTCCACTACCTGTGAAACATACTTTTTGAAAACTATGAACTGCTATATTTTCATGCAGTTGATTATTACTCCAACACATGTTAATATTAAATGTTGTATAGATTAATATCAATCTGTTAATAAAGTGATTCCCAACGTTTAGGTAGATCTGATCATGAGTGTATTATTCTAATTTCTGAAAAAGGGAAATTCTGTATTAGGATTTATAAAAGTTGGAAATAAGTAAATCCATGAAATAAATTAATCTATTAAACTGGGAGTGCATTTATCAAATTGATAAGGAAAGCTGTGGTATGAATCAGTTTTATAAAATTTGAGTGAAATATTTAAATGACATACACGTTTGGAAAGTAAAGGAAGGATATAATTACAAACCCTGGTGGGATGGTCACCTTAGAATTCTCCTTCTGAAATAAAATGAGCATATAATCAATATAAAATCAATAGCACAAAGTATAAGAAAAGTGTCTAAACCGAGTAACAAAAAAAAAGATGAAGAAAGAAAAAAACATGATGTTACTATATGTGTTTGATAACAAGACATTTTTAAATATGTTAAACTGATGTATGAGTATTTTTACTGAATTGTCACGTGGCCCTTTTGTTATTAATAATACAATGGCAACTAACAATTTTGAAATAGCCAGTCTAACAGACATTTTTCACAGTTAACAACAATGGAAGGTATGAAAGATTTGAATTAATCAGTTGGTGTAATAACATCTTTATGTCCTCTGATTTCAATGTTACATGTCAATAAAGTGCCACAAGAAGGAAATAAATATATATAAAAAGTGTTGCATGGTTTGACTGGATCTATGTAATATGACTTTTTAAATTGTCGAATTTCATATGCTAGAACTCGTATGGTTGACTATTTAAAAAGTTGAACACATGTAAAAACTTAAACAACATTTTTAGCAGGGGGCAAGCCCCCCTGCATCCCTCCACCCCCTGCTAATTATATATACCAACTCTGACATTACACTATAGTGTGGAAAAGGGTGTATTTCCCTATCCCCACTGTACTGCAATCTCATGTCAATTTGCTGTTTAAGCATTCATCTTTTTAAATAGTTAGTGGGGAGGTTGGCATAATGGTTAAGGTGTTTACCTTACAGACACAAGGTGAAGGGTTTTATTCTCACAAGGGGTAATTGGCTAGGCTTAAAATGGTCCAAAAGGTCATATAGCCTAGTACTAATCTATAATCAACTGAGTTTGATCATATGGAATTAGACTATTTCAAAAGTCTGTCTTTTAACCTAGACCCATTTATTTACATGTTACTAAATGGAATAATACCGAAAGAGTAGAATAGAAGAGATCCAGTGTTATCCCTGTATTTAAAAAGGTAATAAATATAAAGCAACTAATATTAGTGTCACTTCATTATTAAAGTTTTAATAGATTGCTTGCAGCTGTGTAGTGAACTATGAGCTTTGTGATTTTTATTATAATATTTAGTGAGATGTATAAGAATTTTTGATTGTTTTATGAGCTCATGTTAATAGAGGAAGAAGGTGTTGTGGTTTGTATTATTTTTAATGAAATATTATGGTGAGATATAGTTGTCCAATGTATGTTTGATGCACACAAGTATTTAGATTATCACATTAATGTGTATGAAAAATTCTCTATTAGTTCAAGGCCAAAATATGTGTTTGTTTGCATATAACCAAGGCATTTTATACTCTCTCTGTCTCATATAACCAGATTATTCTTAGTTTAAATAGATTAATTAGTGAGTGGTTAAAAAAATAAAGAACGCATGTTAGTACAATGCTCTAGTTCAACGTGGAAACTAGTAGGGGCATAACCCATGGATCTGTCTTGGGGGCCCATCTTGTTTAACATAGTATCTGAAGTTGTTTTTATTTGGTCTTCAACCTGTGGGATTCGGATCTGACTTGGCCATATACACTAGCATTGGAGACGAAATCTGTGCTCCTCCCCTACCCATAATGTCCCGTTCTCCCTCCTCCCCTCAGATCTCCTTTGCCGTTTGTTCAAGCAGCACAGCACTGTGTTTTCTGAGCTCCTTCAGGGTTTTTTTCTTATAGTGTTCAGATAAAGAGATAAAGTAGGTGTTTTTCCCTTATTTTTCTTCTGTCCTCATTTACCCTTCTTCTCTAGTTCACATTGGTGTGCTTTCTAGTTGTGTGTGTGTGTGTGTGTGTGTGTGTGTGTGTGTATATATATATATATATATATATATATATATATATATATATATATATATATATATAAAACAGTTCAGTCTTCTCCTTCTCTCTGTCTTTTGTGTGTGGGGGGGTGTCCACGTGTCCTTATAGCTCATCTTCCTAAGCCAGCTGAGTTTAAAAAGTGTACTGAGTGTGGGCATAAGACTTCTCCATCTGATGGCCACACTCTGTGCAAGTTGTGCTTGGAGATGACCTACCTGGATTTTTCCTGTTTGTTATGCATGAGTTTTAATCAGTGTGCTCTTATCGACAGGAGGAATAAGTTGATTTTGAAGGGCCTTTTGCCCTCGACCACTGAATCTTCTCTGGGTCCCTGTTCCACTTCTGGGGCTTAAACGCCCACCAAGAAGCCTGGGGAAGGGGATTGAGCCAGATATAAAGAGTCAGAGTGGCATAGGAAGCAGTCTCCTGACTGGGCTTCCTCTGCCAAGCCACCTGTGGTGGTACAGGGTTCTGCTCGACTCCGGTCTCCCCATTTTTCTCCAGAACTGGAGAGTTCCTGCTTCAAGTCTCCAGTCTGTGCCTGTCCTTGGCACCATTCCAGGCTGTGGTTGGTGGCGTCCTCTGTCCTGTCCACTTGAAGCCTATCTGAAGCCAAGATGGACAGGATGATGAAGTTTCTCCGGGCTAATATATAGCTTGGGGGTTTTGCCTGCTCAGTCCTCCTCCAGAGCCATAAGCATGCAGCCTGGATTTTTTCCAATTTCTCCTTCTCTGATCCAACTTTCAGCTTTGGAGTTATTGGGCCTGAGGTTTCCTGGTGTTGTGGTGTCGGCATCAGCAGTAATTTGTACCTTGACACCAATGGTTACCTTGAGTGGTTTGGCTCTGATGTCATTGGACCTTACCAGCTTTTAGAGCGTCTGCACTGAGGAGTTGGGGTCGGCTGCAAGGCTGTCGGAGCCATCTCTTCCACTCGGGGCTTCAGCACTGGGAAGCTCGGCTTCTACTCTCCCTCTGGGGTGACTGTCTGGGAGGCTTTGACTCTGGCACTGTCTTCGGGGGTCTGCTCACCTTTGGCCTTCAAGGTGGTGGAGAGGGTCCTCTCGGCTCCCTTGAGGATCTTAACACCTTACTCTTTAGAGCCCATCCCTGCTCTTTCTGTTTCTGGGCCGGAGTCATCTGTCCTGCCTCCTCAGGGACAGCCTGTTGCCAGACCTCCCCAGAAAGTTACTTTTCAGGACCCCCTTGAAGCTTCCGAGTCTTCTTCGGAGTATCCCCCTGAAGAGGTGCCCCAGAAGCATACATGCAAGAGGAGGCACTTAGATTCCCCTAGAATCTCCCATGGAAGATATGGACCTGGATGAAGGGAGAGGGGTCCCCTAAATCACCTCCTGACGATGTCCATTCAGAGACATAATGGAGATCCTGTGTCAGGGAGGTGGATGGTCTTCCCATAACCCATCCCTGATGAGTCCGTATTCCTAGAGGCATTTGGCACAGGGCCCTCTACATCTTGGGTGGCCCCCTGCGGATCCGTTGGCAGTTCTCATCTCCTGCAGGGCATGGAATGAACAGACATGGTTGAGCCCATTCCCAAGGGCCTGGACAGGGTGCTCAGTGCCCCCTCGGACAGGACTCAGTGGTCCAAGGGTTCCCCATTTGATGCCATGGTGGTTGCAGTGGCCACCAAGAAGGAGCTGGCTCAGGAGAGCTCCTTGGTCCATCCCCCAGACAGGGAGTCTAGGGTGATGGACCGCTTTGGGAAGCGAAGTTATGCTTCAGCCGCCTTTGCTTGGAGTGCACTGAACTGTTTGGCACACGTCACCAGACTGCAGAGAGATCTGGTTAAGGAACTCTCTGCATCTCCTGGGGTCCATGTCAGAGGAGGAGAAGAAGGTTTTCTCCGCCTGACTGGCCACCTTGACAACCATCTCAAACTTGTCCATGTGGTTACTTTCTTATGCTATTGAGGGTACCTCGAGGGTGGCGAGGTCTGGCATCACCATTAGGCGACATGCCTGGCTCTGACTTTGTGCTTTTTTGGAACCCTTCAAGGCTTCCTTCATGAATGCTCCCTTTGATGGGTCCACCTTGTTTGGATCTAAAGTTCAAAGACCTTTTTGCCGTCAGGATCCACTTCTCTACCCTGCAACTGACTTACTGTAGGAGTCAGTGTGAGGCGGTAAGAAGTTGTGGTTTTCGAAAGTCTCAGGGCTCTTCCCAGGAAGTTCAGGGTAAACCTTCCCCCTGGGATAGAGGGGGAAATGGCAGATGTCATCCACGTGGCAGAGAGGGTTCGAGGAACCCAGGGGTCATGAGATTCATTCTCAGACAGGCCCTTTCACCAATCTTGAGGGATTGCCCGACTGCTGCACTCTGGAGGCAATTGGGGTCATCTCTCTCTGCACCCAACAGCCTGGAAGTCCATCACAAATGATTGTTGGGTGATTCAGATTATATCCAGAGGCTATTCCTTCATGTTTCTTCATCCCCCCACTAAAGAGAAAGTTTCCGGATGTACCACCTGGTCAGCGGGAGGTGGCAGCCATAGAGATCGAGGCTGCTCGAGAAATGAATCATCCAATCCATACCCCCAGAACAGTCTGGATCAGGCATTTATTCCAGATTTTTTTTGGTGCCTAACTCGTTACATCCAAGTAATGCCTCCAGGTGCATCTGCAGTTAATGCCGACTGATGCCTCTAGGTGTCAAATATTGCTTGTTCATATTTACATCAATAGTTCCAAACCATGCTATGTACAAGACTTTAAAATATGTCATCTTCAAGCTTACACAATAGCAAACTCAACTGCATTAATATGTAACCTCTGTCAAGTGCAGGTAAATAGATATTAACTGTTTTTTTGTGATATTAATTTATATAGATATGATTTTCATATTTTTCTAAATATCTCAACAACCAAGTAACAGAGACAGAACTCCTTACCCGCATATGAAAGCTCTCAGATAAACAATTAAAATAATGAGTGTTTGCTGAGATACTGCAAGCTGTTTGCAAAATGTTACAAATGTAATAGTTACTGTGTTTACTGTAACTCCTAAAATTCAGTTTAAAGCCTAGAACCTAAACAATACTACCACTATAAAAATAGTTGGTGCTGAAGAGTTTGCCATTTACACTTTTTTAATAATCCTTATGGTTCCAAAGTATATTTTTTGAAATGTGAGGACGTAATTTGATTTTGTCAAAAGGCATAGGCTCCACCCATTGAAAGTTACAATGCAAACTTTCTCAGCTCCATTAGAGTGAATGAGCTATGAAAACTGGGGACTTCAGACCCATTCTGGATCTCACTGCCCTGAATCTGTTTGTTGCCAAAATGACGTTTAGGATGGTCACCTTGCGGTCCATTCTGCAGAACAGTGACTGCATGTGCTCCATAGACCTTCAGGACAAGTACTATCATATAAAAATGAACATGTGCTCCAGAAGGTTTTTTTTGCTCTGGCTGGGAGCGAATCACTTCCAGTTCAGAGTATTCCCCTTTCGACTCACCAGAGACCCCGCCCCCCGGGTGTTTACCAAAGTGATAGTGGTAGTGCGGCTCATTTGAGATTGCAGGGATTCTATGTTTTTCCTTACCTGGATGATTGGCTCTTCTCTGCTCCCACCAAGCATCGTCTTCTGCAGGCCAGGGATTACCTCCTTCTCCTAGCATCTTCCCTGGACATATTGATCAATCTAGACAAATCATACTTGGAACCGGTTCAGGTGATAGATTTTATAGACACCTGGTTAGACATGGTTCAGAGCAGGGTGTTTCTGCCGTCAGGATACTTTTGTTTCAGCAAGATGTGAGATTTGTAATACAAACTCCTTGCGTCCAGCGGTTATGGTTCTTCGGGCATTGGGGTCAGTGGTGGCCATGATAACTCTCCTGCCAACTGCACGCTTACACATGAAGGTCCTGCAGTGATCCTTACTCGACCTTTCTGATGTTCTTCGTTTTCCATTGCTGCAGTCCTTACTATTGGGTATAGTCCGCATCCAGTCGGCCCGAATACCAGAGTATAAGGCTGACGTCGGTCAGGGCGCATTAGACTGACGTCAGTACGTCAGGGTACTAATGCGCATGACCGGCGTCATATCCTCAGTCTTTTTTGCCGCGTGGTCCGATGCAGAAGCAGTTTTGCGAGTGCAGGTTGGCGTTCTGAGATATTTCCGAAACCGGAGTTTCAGACCGAATCAGAGTTGGCTAAGTACCCCGTTGGGGAACATTTTTGTTTTTTCTTGCCTCAGTATTCAACCGGATGTCAGAAAAAGTGAATAACTGTATTTCTTGTGGGAAACAGATACCGCATAAGGATTTCCATACTTTGTGTATACCTTGTTTAGGGCCTGAGCACGACGTTGTTGGTTGCCGCTCTTGTGCTAGGTTTAACAAACGCACTATTAAGAGGAGGTTAGACTGTGCCAGGTTAGTGTTTGGGAAACGTTGCAATTATAAAATGCCGTCAGATGCTCCGACGCCCGCTTCGTCCAAGAAGCGCAAGGACAAAACAGCGAAGCCTAGGGTTGAAGAACCGGCAGTCCCGGACGCCGGTTCTTTAGGAGGCTCAGTGGAGCCAGAGGTTTTGCCAGGAGTTTCTATGGAGTCTCCGGCAGAAACTTTACTGTTACAGGATGTCCCATCTCAGGAGGCAGGCCAGGCTGAGGGGGCTTCTCAGGTACCTATTCTTCCCTCTCTTCCCAAAGTAGTTAGAGCCTCTCCTTCTGTTGCTAAAGCTTCTTTTAGAGGTAGGCCAATTTCAGCTTCAGTGGGGGCTTCTCCTGCGTTTCGGGTTCTGTACCTAAGAAACATATGCTTAAAATGGCAGAAGATTTGATTACTATGATTAGAGGTTCTATGGGCCCTCCTGATAAGAGGCCTAGGGTGGAACCGGAGTTTGCCAGTTTTGAACAGGGTTCAGAGGCTTCTGAGTCTTCTGCGGATGATTTGCAGGAGTATCCTCCTTATTCTGATTCTGATGTGGATGATGCCACTCCTTTGGCTTCTCCTCCTGAGGATTTTTCATTTTCAGAGACTCTGCATTCCATGAGGGAGCACTTTAAATGGGAAGGCCAGGATTACTCTGATTCCAGGAAGAGGCTTAGGGAATTCTTGTTTTTACCCCAGCATAGGCCCTTAGCTATACCTCCTGTGTTGACTGTGGTGGAAGATGTTTTTGCAGAGGCTTCCCTGAACCCTGATTCTTTGCCTCCTGCTCCTGTTAAACCTGATAGGTACTATAGGGTGCTCCTAGCTCATAAGTATTTGTTTAAGAGTCCTAGGGCGGACCCAGAAACTGTTTCTCAGGGGCCTAAAGGTGTTAAAGCCTCTGTGGTTAGAAATCCTGTTCCCACTGACAAAGAGGCGAGGGCTTTGGATAGGTGGGGTAAGAAACTGTATACTTCTTCCACTCTAGCCATGAGAGCATTGAATTGTCAGTTTCACATGCTGAAATATCAAAATTATCTCCTTTCACAATTGAAGTCTAAGGTGGATGCTTTGGCGGAAGGTATTGAGTGTAAAGAGTTGCTGGATTTGGTTTATGTGTCTGAACAAGTGGGCAAGCATTCTTTGCAATGTGGCTTTGATGCTGTGCAGGCCTCCTCGAGGGTGGCTGCCACTAGTTCTGTTCTTCGCAGGCATGCCTGGTTGAGGGATCAGAATTTGGCTGAGCATGTTAAGACAAGGATTTTGGATGCACCTTTACAGTCTGATGTGTTGTTTGGTTCGCCTGTGGAAGCAGTTTTAAAGAAAATGGAGGACAAAGCTAAGTCTATGCAAACTGTTAAGGATTTTTGCAGGTACAGCCACCGGGTTTAGTAGAAATTGGCCTGCTAAGGGGTGGACATATCCTGCTTATGACTCCCAGTCTAGGGGTAGGTCTAGACGTGGTAGGGGCAGGGCTCAAGGTTCTTTTAGGTCTAGAACAGGGAGTTCACCTGCTCAGACTTCTGGTGAGGGCAGGGGTCAGTCCTTTCGTAAGCAGACCCAATGACCTGCCTTTTCAGCTGCCAGTAGATTCTCGCCTGGCAGCTCCTTTGGGAGGACGACTGTCTCTTTTCAAAGAAAATTGGGATTTAATTACTCAAGACAGATGGGTGTTGGACATTATTCACCACGGTTACAGGTTTTATTTCCATACAATGCCCCTTTCAAAGGCATGCCAGACGTTCCTCCTCCACAAAGAAAAGAGGCTCACAAGCAAGTTTCTCAGTTACTCCAAATGGGGCCATTCAGCCAGTCCCTGTATCAGAAAGGGGCCTAGGATTTTATTCCGCATGTTCCTAGTACCAAAGAAGGGGAACACGTGGAGACCAATTTTGGATTTATCTCTCCTCAACACTTATCTGGACATTCCCAAGTTCAAGATGTTGACGTTACAACAGCTTTTACCTCTGCTGGGCAAAGATCACTGGATGGTAACTTTAGATCTCAAGGAAGCTTACCTTCATGTGCCTATCAGGCTAAGTTGCAGGAAGTATCTGCGGTTTCGAGCTGGAGATTCTCATTATCAGTTCTCTGCATTGCCCTTTGGCTTATCTACTGCACCCAGAGTATTCACAAAGGTTCTGGCTCCAGTGATAGCTTACTTCAGGCTACAAGGAATTCAAATCTATCCTTACTTAGACGACTGCCTGATTCTGGCTCAAGAAAAGGAAGACCTTCTACAGCATCTGGAATATGTTATAGCAGTGCTAAGATGCCTAGGGTATTCTGTGAACGAAATAAAGTCCAGTCTAGTACCCTCTCAAGACATGTGCTTTCTGGGTGTGAGACTGAATACAGCAGCCCAGATGGCCTTTTTAACCCCGGACAAACAAATGAGTCTATCACTTTACTTCCATCAACTATCTCATCAGTCCGTGCTGACTGCAGGGACAGTCCTTCAAGCATTAGGGTTCATGGCATCTTGTATTCTGGTGCTTCCCAATGCCAAACTGCATATGAGGAAGTTACAATGGTATCTCAAAAATGTATGGACACAGCACTGCCAGGATTTAGACACTGTCATTCCCATAATACCTTGCCTTCAAAGAGAATTTTTGTGGTGGGCTCAGGAATGTCACCTAAACAAGGGACTCTCTGTGACCCGGCCAGAGGCGAGTCAGATTTTAACGACAGATGCCTCGGACATTGCTTGGGGAGCTCATCTAAATGGAAAGTGGATACAAGACAAGTGGCCTACCAGACTACAGCATCTACATATCAACATGAAGGAGATGTTAGCAGTCCAGTTCGCTTTACTGGCTTTCAAGGAGTTACTTCTTCCAGGACAGGTGTTGATTCTAACAGACAACACAACTGTCATGTGGTACATCAACAAGCAAGGGGAACACATTCTTATCCTCTATGCAGGCAAGCAATGATTTTATGGGAGACTGCGCTAAGCTTGCAACTAACTCTTCAGGCAAGGTTTCTGCCAGGAGCACAGAACTCCTTAGCAGATGTGTTAAGCAGACAAATCATGGATCCCCACGAGTGGAAACTGGATCTTCATGTATTTCAGACATTGACAGTGTCATGGGGAACTCCAGACATAGATCTGTTCGCTTCTCCACTAAACCACCAGCTGCCAAAGTATTGCACAAAGGGGTTTCATCACACAGCTTGGAAAGTGGATGCTCTGTCTTTCAGTTGGGAAAATCTTCATGTGTATGCCTTTCCACCTCTGCCTCTTCTTCCAAAGGTACTATTAAAGGTCAGACAAGACAGGCCAAGGATGATTTTGATAGCTCCAGATTGGCCTCGCAACACTGGTACCCACTACTACGGAGTCTGGTAAAGAAGCCTCCATGGCCTTTACCTCTGATTCCTCATCTGTTATCTCAGAAGGACGGTCATCTGCTCAATGTCAAGCTTCACTCTCTTCATCTAACAGCCTGGCATATTCTGTGTTGAAACACAGCAGGTCTCAACTTCCTCAACAAGTTTTAAATGTGATTATGGAAGCTAGACGACCTAGTACAAGGAGAGTGTACGCAGCAAAATGGAAGAGATTTTTATTTTGGAGTACAGCAAAGAATTTGGAGATTTCTGAGCCTAATTTGAGTGTGGCTCTTCAATATCTTATCGAGTTATTGGACAAAGGGTTGTCCTTCTCTTCTATTAAGATTCATGCTGCAGCAATTTCAGCTCACTATGATTGTGACCCACCTTTGTTTTCGTGATCCTTTGTTCAAGCAGTTTCTTAGAGGGGCAAAGAATATAAGACCCCCACGTAGAGCTCCTACTCCTGCTTGGGATCTCAATTTTGTGTTGGAAAACTTACTCTACAACCTTTTGAGCCTGCGGCTACTGCTGAATTGAAATATTTGTCATGGAAGACTGCTTTTTTGTTGGCTATTACTTCTGCAAGAAGGGTGTCTGAGTTGCAGGCCCTTATGGCAGTCGAGCCCTTTTGATTTTCCATAAGGATAGGGTATCATTACGCACTAATCCTTCCTTTATGCCTAAGGTGGTTTCTAGTGTGGCTTTAAACCAAACTATTCATTTGCCTACTTTTTATGCAGACCCCCAAAATAAAGGGGAAAAGATTTTGCATACTTTAGATGTACACAGGCAATTGCGTTATTACTTAAGCAGGACTAAGGATTTTAGGCAGTCTCAGCAGTTGTTTGTTTCTTTTGCTTTGAGTTCAGGGCAAGCCTGTGTCAAAACAAACTATTTCTAGGTGGATTGGCTTTTGCATTGCATTTTGTTATTCCCATCATGGCAAGGAGGTTCCAGCTGGGATTAGGCCTCATTCCACTAGGGCTACTGCCACTTCAACAGCATTTCTACGGGGGGGTGGCAACTAAGGATATTTTGGAAGCAGCTACTTGGAGTTCAGTGCATACTTTCTCTAAGCATTATCACCTTCCTATCTACTCTAAGTCTAGGGCTGGTTTTGCCACAGCTGTTTTGCAAGGCATGTTGTCAGCTCCTGCTTCTTTATGATTTGCCAGCCTCCCTTACCTCTGCTTTGGGATTCTACCCAATAGTAAGGACTGCAGCAATGGAAAACGAAGAACATAGTACAGTTTTGTACCTACCATAAATGTAGATGTTCGAGGATTCCATTGCTGCAGTCCAATTTACCCTCCTTCCCCTCTGTGTTTAGGGGTGGTAGTGTAGGTGAGTTTACCTGCTTATATTTTTGTATATATTGTTCATGTTTTGGTGCAGGTATTTTGGGCCTTGTCTTTTTAGGGTCTTCTGACATCTGGGGCAAGAAAAGACTGAGGATATGACGCCGGTCATGCGCATTAGTACCCTGACGTACTGACGTCAGTCTAATGCGCCCTGACCGACGTCAGCCTTATACTCTGGTATTCGGGCCGACTGGATGCGGACTATACCCAATAGTAAGGACTGCAGCAATGGAATCCTCGAACATCTACATTTATGGTAGGTACAAAACTGTACTTTTCTTATCCAGTTCAGCTATCCCAGGTTTGTCGTTAGTCTCTTTGGTGGTGGCTCCAGTCCCCGGACCTCCTTCTGAGCTGGTCATGTGTTCTTCCTTCTCCCTTGATCACAGTGACCATGGACACCTCCCAACTCAGGTGGGGGAGGTGTTGCATGGGACGGACAGTCCCAAGGCAAACCAATCTGCATATCAATATGAGCGGTGCTTCTGGAGTCACCCAGGGACATTCTGGTCCATGCTTCACCCACAGGTCTACTTTACACTTACCCCCTCTTCCTCTGATCCTCAAGTTTCTTTAGAAAGCTTAGTGGTTGAAGGGCAAAGTCATCCTTCTTGCCCCCTTTTGGCCTCACCAAGTTTGGTTCCCCACTCTTTGGTCTCGTCTGTCGTGTCCGCCCTGAACTCTGGATACAGTTCCAGATTTCGTCTCACACCCATCAGGGTTTCTTCACCCAGACTTAGTCAGCCTGAAGCTCACCACGTGGCTGCTCCAGTTCCTTTGATGGCGAGAACTCCTGGACTGTCTTCACTAGTTAAAAGATTTTGGTTGCAGCTCATAAGGTCTCTACTAGTAAATGGAAACTTTTTTCCATCTGGTCGTGACTGCATAAGCTGGGTCCTTTTTACAGCTTCTGTTTCTTTCATTTTGGATTTTCTAGCCCATACCTTCCACAACGGAGCTAGTTTTTCTACGATTAAAGTTCGATTTGGCAGCTATCTCTAATTTCCATGTGGGTGAGAATTCTGTCTCCCTGACTTCTTAACTCTGCAAGGCCTTTTTGAAGGGTGTCTTCCTCTTTAGGCCACCAGTCAAGCACCCCACGCCTCCTTGGGATCTTACTTTGGTTTTGCAGGCCCTAATTTCTCCTCCCCCTCGAACCAGCTGCCAGCGTGGATTTACAGTTTCTGTCTTGGAAGACTGCCCTCTTGGTGGCTATCACTTATGCCGAGCAAGTATCTGAGCTGCAGGCGTTAATCAAGCCTCCTTACCTTGCGTTCCATAAGGACAGAGTGACTCTTTGTACCAACCCCTTTCATGCCGAAGGTGGCATCCGAAGCAAACATTAACCAGGTGATTAATTTGCCAGTTTTCTTTCCAAATTATCAGAACAAAGGGGAATACAAATTGCATTTGCTTGATGTCCATAGGGAGTTGTGCTTTTATTTGGACAGAACCAAAATTTACAACAGTCTGATCAACTTTTTTTATCCGTTTGAAAGCCCTGTTTGGGAAAACCTAAGTCACCCTGGCTCATTGGATTTCTATTTGCATTTTTACGGCTTATCGCTCTAAAGGTGTGCCTTTACCTGGTCCTGTCCGGGGGGGGGCACACTCCACCAGGTCAGTGTTTACTTCTGCAGCCTTTTGGTCCAGGGTTCCTATGGATGACATTTGCTTTGCTGCTACTTGGTTCTCTTCGCATACTTTTATTTCCCATTACAAACTTGACATTCTCTCCAGGAGCAGGGCTTCCTTTGGCTCTGCCCTGCTCTGGAATATCCTTCCATGAGGGCCTCCCAAGGTTATTGCAGCTAGGGACTCTGTCCCACAGGTTGAAGACCAAATGAAAACAACTTCATATAAAGAAGTTGTACTTACCGTAACGTTCCATCTGAGTTGTTGCTTTTGAAAAGCAGCAACTCAGATGTAATGTTATGGTAAGTACATAACTTCTTTTTTCTCTAGTTTTCCACTATCCTCTAAATTTTGGGCGTCAAAATTTGCTAATTGCCAGATTTGCCAGAATGTGTACTGCATCATATGTTGTAGATTTATCTATCTATAAAAAGAATGGGGTAAGAAAATGAGACTGAATTTTTATTACTGAACTAGTAAAGTTGTGGTATTTGAGACAGATACTAAATGCAAAGCGTTGTGGAATAATCAGCTTGAAATGGTGGAGGAAGTAAAAGATCTTGGCATGATAATAGAAAATGCATTGTCACTGAAACATCATGCTATGGAAATAAAAAGATAAAGGCAATAAGACAGGCTGAATTCCTTTTCAGTACTATTGAATTTAGACCACTTTCTATTTTTAAAATATATATAGTAATAGTCCAGTTATAGAATATAATCTTTGTATTTGCTCTCTTACTTTGGGAAGAATTAAAATACTTCAAAGACGTTATACAAAAAGGATTAGCGTCATTAAAACCAGGCTAAAACAATTATTATATACATATGCCAGAAGTAAGCTTTGTTTAGCATTAAATGGGGTCTATGCTTTGAAATTAGGAAAAAAAATAGGGTTATTGAGAATTCCATAGTACTCTGCATTTAGGGACCGGGTTGGGGGGGGCTTGTTTTAAAAGTTATGGTAATAAAACTGTAAAATGAGATCAGTGTGTTACACAAAGGTTCCCAAGCCTGTGGAATGGCTTACCGGTATAAGTGAAACATCCTACATCAACAAAAACTTGTTTAAATTAAGATTCAACAATAATATCTTGATGATAATCAGTATCTTCAAGGACTAAGTGAGACTGCATTGTTAAAGGTTTAATAGATAGCTTGCAGCTGTATAGTGAACTATGAACTATGTGATTTTTATTAGTATATTTAGTGGGACGTGTAGGAGTTTGTGATTGTCTAATAAATTCTTAATATTAAAGGACAAAACTGTTAACTGTTTTGCATTGCTTGAAATAGTACAGTGAACAGTAGTTTTCCAGAATTTTTTATATATACACATATATGCATGCGCATGCACACACACACACACACACACACACACACACACACACACACACACACACACACACACACACACACACACACACACACACACACACACACACACACACACACAGACACACACAGACACACACACACACACACACACACACACACACACACACACACACACACACACACACACACACACACACACACCTTAATAATGTTGTCTTACTCTCCCTATCCATGAAACACTTACACACCAAAAAACACACACACACAAAATTGTCTATTCCTTTCCATAGCCGTAAATCTACCCCCCCCCCCCCACACACACACACTTCTACTGCTAATGGCAAAGATTTTGGTATTTCTTAAAGCTTCAGTATTAAGCCCTGCTTACCTCCATTCAAGCACAGCCAACACACTACAGTAAGACTTTATGACCCAGTATTTGTGGAAATTGACAAAAATGTTTTTCAGATTAAATGTTCAACTTTGTATTCTGTCAGTAAGACAAGCATTTGACAGAATATACTTCAACCATATCTCTATAACTATATATGAAAATGTAACGTGTGTGTGTATGTGTGTGTGTGTGTGTGTTTGAATGGCAATCTCGGTACAGCAAGGAGTGGGAAATTTATTGTTTTCCTTACTGTAGTGTGATCTGTGAGTTGGTATATTTATTTAGCAGGGGATGTGGGGGTGCAGGGGGAAGCTTTTGTTTTTATTTATTTATTTTGTATTACAGTTTCGAAGTTTCAAAATTCGATCTTATAGTCTTGACCATTTGCGGTTTGAAGTTTTGAAACTTCAAGCTTGTGAAGTAGATCTGTATTTATATGTATGTATATATACATCTGTGTGTGTATATGTATTTATATACATATATGGCTTCCATTACATTGGTCAATCATGGCGAAGATCAGCTACCTCTCAACTGTCCAGATTTTCACAGAACATCCAGATTTTGGGCTCATATTTTTGGTCTGTTCCTCAAAATTTCTGTTTTTCTGGAAAATCACTGGGATGATCTGATGAAGATACTAAAGGACATGCACGTGAGTTTCAGACTTCAAATCCTTCAGAAAATGCATGTTAAAACAGACCTTGTTACTCTAGCAACTTTCTAAGTTTATAAGAGCAATATTTGAAATATGTTCCTGTTGTTGTGCCTTTGTACCTCAATTTTGTAGGGCTTTGTACAGATTTCTTGCTCCAAGAGGTTGAAAGGTATAGATCAATCTCTGTATTGTTGACCCACTTTTGTTAACAATGCAGTTGTGCAATAAAGGATAATGCTGGGGAAGGGCGAATATACCCCTTCCCCGGGCATTGTGCAAACTCTGCATTAGTATATATACTTAGAATGGGGGGGTGTGGGGGCAGAAACACACTTGTCATATTGCAATATTTGAAATATGTTCCTGTTGTTGTGCCTTTGTACCTCAATTTTGTAGGGCTTTGTACAGATTCAAAGGTATAGATCAATCTCTGTATTGTTGACCCACTTTTGTTAACAATGCAGTTGTGCAATAAAGGATAATGCTGGGGAAGGGCGAATATACCCCTTACCCGGGCATTGTGCAAACTCTGCATTAGTATATATACTTAGAATGGGGGGGTGTGGGGGCAGAAACACACTTGTCATATTGCATGTTCTGAGAAGCAACCTCAGAGCATGCAGAGAGATGTGTCAACATTGTGCAGTTCGACTTTATTATGTTGATGATAACCACGTTGGTGTAACACCAAAGAAACTTTTCCCAATATACAGACATATATATGTATGTATATGCATACACATGCTTGTATGCACACATATACACAGACACATAACGTGTATATAAATGTTTATGGCTTGGATGCTCTCATAAAAAAAGTAAAACGTCATGGCCATTCAGAAACCATGCAGCTGTATTTCCTTAAGGGCTCATTTGCTTATATCGTATGGGCTTATTGGACATTTAAGGTGCAAGACTTTTGCTTGGTTGAGTCTTTCTTGTAGTTTTTACTGAATAGTTTGTCTGTGTAACCTTGTTACCCTTTGCTTGGAGATATATAACCTACATATGTGTCTGTGTACATACTCGTGCATATGTATGTGCGTGTATTATATATATATATATATATATATATATATATATATATATATATATATACATATATATATGTATACACACACACACATCTATATGGTATGTTACATATGCATATGTGTAATATGTGATATCTGTATATGTGTGCATGTTTTTGTATGTAGTAGGCAAGTTGGATGCCCTTGAGTCAAAACCAACTACGTGGCAACTCTATGGGTAGGCCCAGGTTTTTTTTTCCATGCAGATGGTGCTGTTGCCCAGTTGTGCCCCAACCAGGTTTTGAAACCAGGTCTACCAGTTGAAAATCTTGCGCCTTAACCAGTGCTACCAGGCCAGGTTGTATGCATGTGTATGTGTGTAAGAAATATGTATACATTTTATATATATATGTGTGTGTGTGTAATACAGAGACCGACACACACACACACACACACACACACACACACACACACACACACACACACACACACACACACACACACACACTCTCTCTCTTGTATGGGTTGATGGTAACTTATCAATCACAGAAGCAATAGTACATGAGTGATCATGAGACCGTAAGTTGCATAGCCATGTACACCTTTAAGAAAACTCACTTAAAAGTTTGTGACTCCCTTTCAGGTAGTTAATAGTGCTCATGTCTCAAAGCGAACACGGCTGTACACGACAATCTTGGTGTAACTTTGTGTCATCAAGACCATCATTAAAGGGAGCCAAAGTAATACTTTGAGTTGTAGTGGTCTTGTTCCAGAGGCTAGGAATGTGTTGAGTTAGGAACCACAATTTCCAGTGACTCTTCTTTATTGTTAGTGGTTAATGTAGATATTTGTAGAGCTACTGGTTTTTACAGAGAATTACAATGTCAGATAGGGTTTGGCTTTTCTTGCCTCAAAAAACGAGACACAGGTCACCTGAAAGCTATCTGTAGACCACTGAATGTAAGGATAATTATGCTAATTTGTCAGGATAGTTGAAGGATTTAGTACCTTAAATTTTCTTTCTTCGAGATATTTTTGTTGCTTTGCCAATTGAGAGATATGTTTGAACTTATACATATGGGGGGAGGGTCATTGTGTTCAGTGATGGGTTTGATAAGATGGCAGTGCTAAGATGACTTCTTTGGATCTTGAACATATTCCACTGGAAATTAGCTTGGCAAGATAGAGTAGTGGAAACATAATGATAGATTAAGACAGTGTTATCCATATAAATACACATCTCTTATGACTGTGCCCGTCTGAGGAGGAATGCCATCCATATAAATACACACTTCTCTTATGACTGTGTCCGTCTGCGGAGGAATGCCATCCGTATAAATACACACTTCTCTTATGACTGTGTCTGTCTCCGGAGGAATGCCATTAATGGCAGCAGCTTTTTTACTGAATGCTACTACACTATATATATTTTTTTAAATTTAGCTTGAGATCATTTTTGGTACACTGGGTATGCGCATATTCCAGCCCTTGATGGAGATGTTTAGTAGTGGTGAATAAAAGTGATAACAGTGCCCATCTTGCTGTCATCAGCAAATCTTGTTAATTAAACTTCTAGGATATCAGACTGAATGTCTGCAAAATAAATGCCAAACAGGAGAGGACACAGCACTGGTTCCTGTGATGTCCCATTAGTTACAAACTTACATTTAGAGAGAGAGTGCCAGCAGCTTTCACGATGTGGGAACTGTTGGATAGTCAATTTGAAATCAAGCTGATAACACTGTGATTTACATTGTTTGTGTATTTTTTTTTAATAATACCTGCTTGAGAGAGGATGTCAAAAGTCTTGGAAAGGTCAGATACTAGTTATATACTGAGCGACTACTGTCCACAGCTTCTGTTATCTTTTTAAAGGAACTTATTAAGTTGGGGAGACAGGTCCTGCTCTTCACAAAACCAAACCGATAAAACTTGTTTTGTAGTTTTCTTTGGTATCTGTGCCAATGTTAACCTTGTGCTATGCCTTACGTTTTCTAATAGAGCTCTTAAGTACCATGTTGGCAAGTTTCATTGAGTTCCTGAGATAAAGAGGTGGGGGATTTCTTACAAGGTTTCATCATTTCCCTTACGTTATACTTCTATTAATATTGAAGTTGTACAACAGAAGCTTTTCTTGAATTCACCATTTATATTTAGGTGGACAGGTACCAGCTTTTCAGTTCAGATGTTTATATGGTGGAAAAAAACTGAGTTGGATGCGGCAGCCTTATGAGGTGAATCCATTTGCAGAGGGTTGTTTGGAATTTTGCTTCGGTCTTCACCAGTGCAAACTTAATTCAGCTTGTAGAAGTCCCTAAATCCCGTCTTATGAGAAGGTAGGTTGGTACCCATAGGCCTGGTGGAGAAGAGGACTGACTAGTTGTCAGATTTAACCAGGAATAAGGAGTTCTGGGGTGGATTATATGAGGGGTTAGGTTGGTACCGACCAGGTTAATGATATTACAGCCTCTCATGGGTAGTCTTACAATTTGCCATAATGTGCTTTAAATCAATTAAGTCTAGGAAACACTAAGCATATCCATTTTAGAGTAATACGTTTGCCAGTTATGCTTGGGTAACTGTTGTCTCTTCGCAGGAATATAGTTTGTTGTTTAACCCTCTTAGTGGTAAGGTATTTTCTGTGCTCTTTGGGGGACATTCATGGGGAAGTGCATACTGTGCCTACTTCAAATTCAGCTCTTCATTGTAAAGTATATAAAGGGACAAAGTTATCAAAGAAACCCCTTGGAGAAAAAATACAAGATTGTTTATTTTTGCACATCCCCAATGACCTAAAGATATCATCTCCAAGATAGGAGAATTATTTCTTTTCTCTAGTATTCTACAATCTCCAGTATTAAACAATCTCATGGAAACACCACCACGGCTTCATTCCCTGTTTTTTGAGTAGTATTTCATTCAGTCTGGTGACTTTGAACAAAACTCATTTGAAAAGAAAGCACTTCAAGCATGTCTGTGGGATATACACACACACACCCATATATCATGTATAATATGAGTTTATGATTATTCACAGGTGAGTGTGATCGAAACACAAAACGTTGAATAAACTCATCAGCGATTACTGTTTATCACCACAAAAATCCTTGCAAAAAAGTAATTAAAATGTAAACCAACAAACTACATTTGCAATTACCAAAAAATAAAACAAAAACAACTTTTTACATGGGGGACTTTGTCTGCTATATCCCCTTGGGAGCTAATATAATGCTTAAGGTGTTTGCCTCAGAGTCACAAGGAGTATAGTTTGATTCCCACCTTTGAAGTGGAAATTGATTAGGCTTAAAATGTCCCACAGGGGCAACTAGCGTAGCAATTAGCTATGAACCCATGAACTTATGGAAATTAAGTATATTAATTCCAAGGTCACACAAACTCATAGGTTCATAGATTAGTACTAAGCTAACTGCCCTTGTGAGCCATTTTAAGCCTAGCCAATTATCCGTTGTGAGACTCGAACTCTGCACCTTGTGTTTGTAAGGCAAACACATTAACCATTAGGCCACCCTCCCAACCCAGAGCAAAATCCTTTGAATTATGCAATGATTGATGTACTAAACTTTGACTGTTACATAAACTGACCCAGCAACGAAAAGCAATGCAGTGATAACTTGCAGATGTACCCATCCAGTTTTGCAGCTTCAGTTTTGACTATCAAAGCACCACAATTACAGTTCTTACTTTAACAACATGAGCCTGTTTTGGAAATCCTGCACTTCTGTGTTTTTTTTACTGATTCATTACTAAAGCACCAAATGTAATGTACATAATTTTACTGTGTACTTTGATCGTGTTTTACATTTGAATATAAATCTTTCCATCATGTAATAAACTCCTCAGGCTTGATTTCTGTGACACAGTTATTGACACTAAGTTTGTTCACAGTTAGATTTTTATAAAGTTGTTTTGTTCGCTGTGTTACTTGGTCACTGTGTGTGACATTAAATGTCTTTTGTGTTTTAATTTTAGGCTGTAAAAAAGCATAAGCTGACTAAAAGGTGGTTAATGAAGATGATTGACGAAAGGGTAAGTAGAAACTCCCACGTTGTGAGTTTTGTACTTGTCTGGCTTCTGCACAATGACTTTTAAGAAGTGGGAGAGTGACAGAGAGCTCAAAGCATCCCTTCCAGATGATTGTAAGGCTAGTTTTGGAAATCTAAGTTTTAAATGATGCATGTTTAGAAATAATCATTGCGATAGTAGAAAAAATCAGTACGATGATACCTACATCCCATTATAAAGCTGCTGAAACTTTTTAAACTATTGCCACCTTACTATCACTATTTATTTCATTTGGTGTGTATTTTGCATGATTGGACCCCAGCAACACTGGGATGGTCCTTCCGCCTTTGTAGTTCTTCCACCTATGAGGTTCCAACCCTGTCAGTCCAGTTTCTTACGCTGGTTAGTGCATTGTTTCTTTCTTTCTCAGAAGGATGATATTTGGGGAGGCTAAGTGTGATTTATCACTTGACAAAGCAGAAAACACCTGGAGACAGTTCACATCATTAATAAACAAACCCCTGTCATCACCACATGGCAACCTTCTCTCTCTCTCTCTCTCTCTCTCTCTCTCACTCTTTGCATTTCCAGACATACATAGATGACTATTCTATCTATAATTGCTGCATTTCATGGAAATAACATGTATGTTGTATTCTTCCATCCTTAATGCCACTGTGACTCCTGGTCCTTGCCAGTTAATAGCCCAGAATTAGTTTTTGATGTCTTCCTCCTCCCATGAGAACGAGCTGCTCCACATATTTTAAGTTCATTCCTACCCAGCCTGTACTTTAAAGGTTCAGATCTGTCACGGTAGCTTGGCTACCAGTAACTTTGTTGTGCAACAGCCCGCTGTGCCTCTTCCTTATTTTAGGCAAGTCTGTCTGCAAAGCATTCCTTTGAGGTGATTGTGAGTGAGGATCCTGTCAGAAATATTGTTTAACTGTTGTTGCAGGTATAGGAACATTGATTGAGATGGTACCTATGTGCAGACAACTTGAGTGAGTAAAGCAGTATTCAGACTCTCTGCATTACTTGTGATTAATGGAGAAGTCACAGAACAAATAAAAGAAATTGGAAGTAAGCACAGCATCCGTTTGGGCACATAATATACTTTCGGGGAAGAACAGTAAGGAAACTACCATCTAGACCTTTTAAATGCAATAATCAACAACATGGGCAGTAAATGTCTTAAAGGCATTGTCTTTGTAGGCTTGGCTGGAGGTTTGATTCTTTGGATCTTCAGTTGTTGATTCAGCAGTTAAGGGTTACTGGATTTAATGACGATGCAGTGTGATATATTAAGAGTTACTGTGACTGCAGGATTTTCATGGCTAAGTCAAAAGTTCTGTTTGGATGCCCTAGTTTGAAAAAGTTCTCCAACTTAATAACTCAAGTAGACAGATGAGAGCCACTGACAAGATGCTATTAACTGTTACAAAAGCAAACAGATCAGCTGGTGAGTCTCTCTACTCCACTTTCCTGGCCAAAATTTGGAACTCCCTTCCTCTGTCTCTTAGAAGCACAGAAAACACAAACTCTTAAGGCACAAACTAGAGAATATCTGAAAGATACGCGGCTCTGTACATGAGCAGCTGCTGGATGACTCTTACTTTCTCCTTTTTTTTCCAAGCACCATATCTGTAGTTATTGAGCCAGTATCTAGTCCTTGTTCTTTACCTCTTCCTGTTCTTCCTTCTATCCGAAAACATTCCCACATCGTAATACTGATCCCCCTTTTCCCCATTGTCTTTTGTTTTACCAAGATCATTTCCAAATCTGTTTCGTAGCTCTTTACATTATGTTGCAATTAATTAATACTCCTTGTAAATGTGTATATTTGTTGATTACTTGTATACCTCTGTCTGCCATGTTCTTTCTGTTTTTTTTCAGAGCTTTTAAATTTTATATATTTGTTAATTACTTGTATATGTCTGTTTACTGCTTTCCTTACTTAATGTTGGAAATTTTCTGGAGCTTTTGTCACTGATCTTGTGCTGAAAAGGGATATCTTTCTGCCAGTTAGATTAGTCTGATAAACAAATGCAGAAAACAAACAAAATGGCCTCTTCCAGTGTGCTACAGAGATCTTCCTTCACTTGTCTTAGTTTTGTTGATCAGTTATGTTTACAGGGACATCACTGGTCTGTTGGTCTGGTCTGTCTGTCTCTCTCTTTCTCTGTCTCTCGCACTCTCTTATCTCACACGTGCACATGCATCCACACGCACACCCACACACACTTTACGTTAATGATGTTGTTTTTGCCAGGGCATCTCACTCACCTCTGGACATCCATAATAAACTTCAGAGTGATGTGAAGTTCTGTCGTTAGCACAGAAAATTTATTTGGATTTAAAATCATCTGTGGCATTGCTCATAAACGGATGTATTTGTTTTAACAGATTGATATTTGGTGCCAAGCAAATTACAGAATATTACAGCACGGACAAATTCCTGACCCCAGAAGCACAAATTATCAATCTCGGGTGGATCCATGACAGAAGCAGAGCATGCTCATATACTTGTCTGTACTTCCAGACTGCAAAACTACAACTCCTACATGAATCTGCAGGTTTATTACTCCCCCTTCTCCCAACAAAAACAAAGATACACCCTCCTGAAGGCATAACCTTCCAGTATTTCTGAACTTCTCTCTTTCATTTATCACAGTGCTGTGTGTTAAAATAGTTATTACAGAAATTTATTCCTGTCAAACACTGTCGGAAGAGGGTTTTGTTATCCATGCACGTAGACTTTTGAAGTTTCCTGCCTAGATAGTCTGAAAACAAGTTAGATTCACACTAGGGATAAAGCCATTAAATGACATAAAAATATGACTGTAATTTTATGCCAACAGCACCTCTTAATTACGCAGGCTGTTGGGATTAGTCCTGTAGTGTATATTACATCATATGATGGCCTTGCCCTAATCATGGTGTGCTGTTTGCTCATTTTTATTTGATTATCTATTTAAATTACCTTGATACCCTCATGTGCATATCTAATGTACTTCAGTTATGGCAAATTATGCATATAAGAGATGCATCATCATGGAGCTGATCATGCTAAAAAGATTTCAAGCCTGCATAAACTATAGCACTGCTGGTGATTCCCTGCTGGGTGAGGAAAGGAAACCTATCTTTTTTTTTTTTCTGTGACTGCTAGAGCTGCTTTCTGTTTTACCTACTTCGTTTTCTCTGTTTTAATAAGTCTACCTGGTTAATTTTGCTCTATGTGAGAGATAGATGCTTAAATTATCTAGGCTGCACATTTGACATGTTTTTTCATTTGTTAATTGTCTCGAGTGAAAACTAAATACACAGTCAATTTATGGCCTTTATCTCTTGCTGAAAAGATTTCAAGCCTGCATAAACTAAAGCACTGCTGGTAATTCCCTGCTAGTGTTTCTCACTCATCCTTCCCTTTGTTGATCTGCTTTTTAAATCTAGTCATTTTTAAGCTGCCCACCCCTGCTGTAAATTGAGGTTAATAAGCTCCTCCCATTTTACACTGCTGTTGATATATTGAATTATTTATTTGCCTGTCCTTGTGTTTGTATTGAAAAAGTGCATTTTGCCTCTCATTGTCTGTTCTACTAACTAACTTGATCCAAGTTCATTATCTGTCTAGCTATTGGAAAATGTAGTGTATTTTATACTTTAGCAAGCACTTGTTTTTACATCAAGAGGTCAGTGGATTTTTCATCTAGTGTACTGGGAGGTAGCCTGGTCTGTTTATGTTGGGAAAACACTTGAGATTTCTGCATGTAGTTTTGTTGTTTGAAGGGCTTATTAATTAGCTTATCTTGTTTTTAGTGCCTTTATAAATTCTGTGCAGTTGAGTGGCTCTTGGTTCATTCATACAAAGCAAAGTACATTTATTGAATAAATACACTTTTGTAAGCTGTTTAAAATATACTGCTGTATCCGTATCTTTAAGTTTGTTTGTGGTAGCATTTTATTCTTTACACTCCTTTACTGTGCATGTACATTAGGAGAACTGGGATTATTCATCTAGTGGCAGTAGGTGTTTACCTGGTCCATCTGAACTGGGAAATATACAAAAGGGCTCTAAGTATTTTTTGCACTTCTCTTCTATATCCATCTATATATGTTTCCATCTGGAAACAATGCTACACTCTACCTATACACAAAGGAGGTAACTCCTCTGATATCTCCAACTTTAGACCTATCGCCATCCTCTCCCCTCTTTCTAAAGTACTAGAAAAATGTATTTTTAAACAAGTTATGCAGTATCTAATACAGGAAAATCTGCTTACACCCACTCAACATGGCTTCAGACCCAAACATAGCACCACTACACCTCTATTATCCTTCCTCAACACTGTCTCTGTAGCCAGGACGACCATAAACGTATTTCTTGCCTATTCTTTGACCTCTCAAAAGCTTTCAACAATGTCTCATTCTCTCTTCTGCTGCACAAACTGCATAACCTCAACTTCTCCGCTGATACTGTTGCATGGTTCTCCAGCTTACCTCATTGATAGGTCTCAATCAGTGAGATGGCACTCTGTGCTCTCCCCTCCTCTCCCTGTAAAAATGGGTGTACCTCAAGGGTCTGTCCTAGGGCTTTTACTTTTTAACATCTTTACTATTCAGCTCTATACCTCCCGTCCTCCGTCATCTTTAGTGCAATATGCAGATGACTCTACAGTCATCACCACAGCCAACTTTCCCTCTAAGCTCTTCTCAGCTAAAAAGTTCCTACCTAAAAAGTTCAACAATATTAAACCCTCCTTCTCCATACAGTCCCTTATTAACACTCCCATCCAGGTAGAATCCAGTACTAAGCTCTTAGGCGTAACTATCAACAATCAGCTTAAATATGACTTGCATGTTAATAACTGTATCAAAAAGACTCCTTCAAAACTAGAGCTCCTTTACCGTAACAAGAAATTCCTTACCTCTGAAGCTAAGATTACTCTCTCTCTTACCTACCTTCTACCCAGTCTAATGTACAATTCTCAAATTCTCATAAATCTTAACAACACTCCTGACCAAACTCGAATCTACCTACAACAAGGTAGCTAGATTTGCTGCCCAACAAACCTAAAAATCCCATCACTGTCTCTCTCAAGCCAGTTTAGGTGTTTTAATTACCCCACCAGCATCTTCTCTCTCAGCTCCAGATCATCCATTGTCTCCTGTACCAGCCTTCATACTGCCCAGCACTATCCCCTCTCATCTCCCATTATTCTCCCTCCAGACCTCTCCGAAGCTCTAACCAAGACCTACTACAAATCTACAAACTCAAGTCTAAATTTGGATGCAACATGTTCAGCTGTCACCCCTCTATTGCCTGGAATAGGCTCCCACTAGAAATCAGGACCCTTACACATCCTAAACAATTTAAGACAGCCACCAAAGAGCACTTTAAAAGTCACTGGTCCTGCCACTGCACTCTCCCTCCTTAACATCCCCTACTTCTCATACCTTAATCTACTTTCTGCCCATAACTTACTCTTCTCACTAGCTCTCTCTAATCTTCCTTGACTACTCTTTCTACTGTCTTCTAAAATTTATTAAGCAAACCGCCTCAGAGAAACATTCTATTGTAAATGTCATGCTTTCATGCAACTACATTATGATAAAACTGGGTTTTTGTAACCACTTACCCCAAAAATTATTATTTCTTTTTATACAACTTGAAATAGTTTTACTGTACTCCTGATTATTGACATTGTATAATATTGTATTGCTACTTAATGCCTTGTGATAATCATGTAACATTGCTGTTTAATGCTAATTTGTAATGAAAATTGTATAATATGTTGGAGATTTTCTCCCCAGGCCTCCGCTGAAAAAGGGCTCTTCAGCTCAGTCGGACAGTCCCGGTCAACAAATGTAAAATAAATAAATAAAAATAAATATACTGTGACTGTGCTTCAGCAGTTTCAAAAAATGTACTGTCTTATGCTGCTTTAAGTGTTAATTGTACTGTATTACATTGTATCTGTTGGTTGTAGGGCTGTTGTAGATAGTATGATCTTGTTATACTTGGGCTCCAAACCGGCTATTCCCTATTAAGAAGGTGTTTTTAGAAGTGTGCTGATCTAACTTGTCTAAGTTGGGAATTGTTGGTGGAAGGCTTGTTTTATTCTTTCCTGATTGGTAGTTAGCTTAAAACTTGTTTCTCTTTGCTCGGATTTAAGCCTCGCGTTTGTGTAAGCTGTGGCATAGATCCTCAGAATTGCTTTTCTTTTGGCGACTTTGCTACTGATGTCTGAGAATCTGCTTCGCCTGGAACAATCCACTACCGAACAGACAAAAATATGTTTTTTATTTTTTGCACTTCTCTCATATACTGTAATTGTACTTTAGCAGCTTCTTAAGCTGTTGACTGTTATTTTTGAACTTTATAGCAAAAACAACATCTGTACTGTCTACTGCTACTTTAAGAAGTTATTTGCACTGATTTACATTGTATCTGTTAGCTGTAGAGCTGTTCTAGATAGTTTGTGTGGTTTTGTTATACTTGGGCTGTAAACCAGCTATTCTACATTAAGAAGGTATTTTTTTCTGCACTCTTGTGGTAGAAGTGTGCTGATCTAACTTGCATGAGTCTGGGATTGCTGGTGAAAGGCTTATTATGTGTTTTCCTGATTAAGCTTAGATTGAAACGTGTTTCTCCTTTCTTGTGTTTAAGATTCACATTTGCACAGTGCTGCTCTTGTCCCAGCAGCAGTTACCAGTGCCCTGTATTGATGCAAAAGCCTAGAAGCTCAGATTTTCCCTAAACAGCTGTCAGTGAAACCCTTTCCAAGCTTTTATGTTCCTCTAGGAGCAACTGAATTGTGCACTGAGCAGTGCTGTCTTATTGCTCAGCCTTAACCTACACAAAGTATAGGTCCCTGTTGTAGTCTTGACACTACCAGCACAGTCCTGTCAAATTAACCCATTCCCTTCCCTAGTAAAACATACAGTAAGAGCGTTTGCTATCATGGATGGTCAGTTTCCCATCATCTATCTGGCCAGCCTGATAGACATGGGCATCCTGAGGCAAGGTAGCAATCGTCTCCTGAAACAAACAAATACTTTATGTGAGAGAGGTAGTTACACTGTGAAGTTGGAGGCAAGACTCTCACATAAGGACAAATTGAATACCAGACAGGTTGGCAGCACACATACGCTTCCCACACTAAATAAGGACATGACATATAAACCCACATATGCAAAGGTACTCACTAGTAACTTACCAAAAGATTAGAGGCCTCCCAAACAGAAACCACTTACACACATAATGCAAAAAACAACCACAACACACAATAACGCACACACACCAGTGTCTCAACAAGCCCATAAGGCATAACACCAGAAAACGTAATGTATTGGTAATAGGTGAGACTGTTGTGAGACACCTGGATGTTGCCCTCACCAGGCTGGATAAAGGAGCTGGTTAATGTTACTTTCTGTCAGGTGCCAGGATTAGTCAACTCACTCAAGCACTCAAGTCACTCGACCACAAGTACTGGTATGACTCCATCATAGTCCATGTGGGGGTCAGTGAATTGAGACATGTCTCATTGGACTACATGAAGAGAGACATGACTGAGCTTTCAGATTGTGTTACAGGCAGGTATAAGCCTAGCTTTAAGCAACATTCTGTCTTCTCCAAGGATGATTCCACAGTACAAACAAAAGAAGTTTGACTTTAACAATTGGCTTAGCTTCTGGTGTCAGTCCAAGGGGATCCAATATCTGTCCGACTGGGAAGACATGCTCAACAGGCCACTCTGCTTTGCCAGAGATGGTCTGCACCAGTCTTTTCTAGGCTTTTGGATATTGGCAAAGGCATTAGCCGCACCCATTGTGCCTTTTTTAGACAGTGCCAAAATAACCAACCTCCCAACATAACAAAATTGTCTGTAGATAAACTTAAGGTACTGCTGCTTAATATTAGGAGTCTAAACAAGAAACTGCACTCCTGGAAGCACTCCTCAAGATGCTGACATCTGTGCAGTCACCTAGACATGGTTCATAGGTGTGGAAAGCACTCTGGTCATGCTGGGGTACAATGCATTCCATATGTTCAGACCACAAAGTAAGAGTGAAAGAACCAAAGGAGAAGATGTATCCATCTTCATTAAGGATAAGTACACCTCGAGACTGGTAAAACAGTATGACTCTTTGAGGTACTCCATGTCTGATTAACTATAGGCCAAGCCCCCTACCAAATTGTAGCTAGCTATAGATCCCCCACCATGAAACAAGAAAAGCATACCTGGATTTACTGAAGTCACTTGCCATACAACCCAACACCTTACCCGTGACTGGGAAACATACACAACCACAAACATACTGGCTTAGAGGTTCTTGGACTTTGTAAATGCAAATGTCTGGAATGCCTAGTGAGAACACCCACAAGAGGCTCAAATGTCCTGGGCATAGTACTTACTACATGGAAGGGCATTGCACCTTCCCCTTTGTGATGTCCTCCCTGGTACGATGTGACCATAAATCAGTCATGTTCAATGTAATTATAAGCCCAGATACTCCAAGCTCAAAAATGCTTAAGAATTTTTCAAAGACAAACTACCTCCTACAAAGGGATGGTATAAGAAGTTTCAAAGACCCCTCCAACACAAATAACATGGACTCTTATTCAGAGGTGTATACCAATGCTCTGTATAACGATTTAAGCAGTTGTATAGAATCAGCTCTACCTGACCAGGTTAAAACCAGGTCTTGCTGAAAAAACAAGCCACCCTAGTGGATCCCTAGTATAAACAGGCTATACAACAAGATAAAGAACCTAATGTCCAAGAACAAGAGGGAACTGGCCCAGCAGAGGAAATCACTCTCTAGCTTAAACAAATAAATTAAAGGGCTTGTAAAGTCCTCCAAAGCTAATTATGAGCCAAAATTAGCCTTCTTAGCGAAGTATAATCACAAGACATTCTTTAACTACGTCCAAAATCTAAATGAGAATACACGGCGAATGAGCTGAACCGGTTGTGGATGACATCACCCATACTCAGAGATAATAGCCAACCTGCTAGCTGACAGATTTGGAGCAAGCTTTACCCCCCCATCCCCATCCCCCTCTAGTCATCCCCAAAAATATACCTGCCGCCATTCCTCAACCTGTTATCTCAAGAAAGCAGGTCATTTTGGCACTCTCCAAGGTCAAAAACTTGGCATCAGTGGGACCAGACAACATCCCAGGTTGCCTTAAAAACAACTTAAAACATGACCTAGCAGACCCACTTGGATCCCTGTTTAACCACAGCCTGCAAGCTGGCTATATTTTGGTGGAGTGGAGGACAGCAACAGTAATCCCTCTGCACAAAGGGGTCTATATTTTAATGACGAAAAATCAGACAGTCGAACGCTCACATGAGTGGAAATTCAAATACTCAAAATCGCTATTGTGGGGGGGGGGGTATGTATATTCCAGCTCCGACATTGCACTACAGTGAGGAAAGGGCAAATATTCCAATCTTCACTGTAGTGCAATCATAAAATACCAACATCCAGTATTTGCATTTCCGCTCATGTGAGCGTTCGGCGTTCTTATTTTTCATTGTTATAAAATAGACGCGCACAAAGGTAACCGTTAACTGACCATGGGAATTATAGCCCCATAAGCTTGTCTAGCTTCATCTGCAAGGCCATGAGCCATTATGGATCTTCTTAACAAGGATATGGGTAGCCTCCAAACTCTGGACCCAACCCAGTTTGATTTGTTAAAGGTCGATCTTGCCTGTTAAACACGGTTGACCTCTTTGAGAAAGTCGCCAAGATGAGGGAAAGACAGTGTATACCATCCTGTCTTGACCTAGCCAAGGCATTTGACACAATCCCCCAACTCTGGTATTATAGAGAAATTCTCCCAATTGGGAACTACCCCCCTACATTACCAGATGGGCAGCCAACTGGCTCACTGTCAGGTCATATACTGTCAGAGTGGGTGACTTCACCTCTAGCAAAAGACCAGTCACCAGTGGCATACTGCAGAATTCTGTGCTGGGCCCCTTACTGTTCAGAATTTATTTCTCAGATGTCTGGGCAAACTTGGACGGCCTGTGGCTGACCAGATTTGCTGATTGCAAACTGGGAGTTATACTGCAGACAGGGTTAATGCAGACAGATGATTGGTGTCAAAGCCACAGATTAAAGCTAAATGCAAAAAAAATGCATTTTTATTCCCTTTGGGAAAGCTGACATCCCTGCTGATTACATTACAGACAGCACCCCTCTAAGTGTAGACCCAGTGGTACATGATCTGGGTACTTGGGTTGATAGCAAAAGAACTTTGACCACCACATGTTCACAGTAGTAAGGAAATCCTTCTACATGGCACATAAGTACAGGCATCACATCTAGAACTAACAATGTTATAATTCCAGTGTACTCGGCCCTCATCAGGCCAATAATTGAGTACAGTGTTGTCCTTCAACAGACACCTACAACAGTTGGAGAGACCACAGAGGTTTCTCACCAAGAAATTACAGAGTGCACAAAATAAGTCTTGTATGGAAAGACTGAAAGCCCTTTTGCTGTATTCTGTCTCCTACAGGTTGTTAAGGGGTGAACTGTGCATGGCTTACAGGTTGTTAAGGGGTGAACTGTGCATGGCTTACAGGGAAGCATCTGCACAAGGGTCACTCGCTTCTGGGATTTTAATCTAGCCTCTGACATGAGCAGGCCATGCTGGACACACAGATACATTTCCTAGAGACTGCCAGTTCTGTGGAACAAGCTTCCAATTCACGTGAAACAGAGCACCTCCATGACCCTTTTCAAATGCAACCTAGATCAATGGATAGGTGATGGCAAATTCACTCCTGGGGTGGTACCCATGTCCCTCATGGACAGAGGAAGTTGATATTAATTACCATAGACCCTTACCTCTGTTTACTTCACTAACCTAACCACTGACAATTGGGGGCAACTCAGGATACATATGGCTAGGCTTGTAAGGGCTGTAGGGCCGTTAGCCTAGTAATCTTCTATGAACCTATGCCTGTCCCATTGATGAATCCTGGTGATCACAAGATCATACATAGCAAGTGTGCCACATGGGACAGGATATCAAAAACGTTGAAAATAAATAAATATTTCTGCAGCGTAAGGAGACCTCTGCGCCCAAGTGCCGGGACATCGCTTTCAACTGTTCATGATTTTTAGTCATCTTGATTTTTGGCTCTAATTTTTTGGTCTGTCTCACTTAAAAGTTCCGATTTTGTGAAAGAGCAGTGGTGGTTGCAGAAAACAAAAAGTACCAGACATTGCATTTAAGTACTTATGCCTTTGAATGTATAATTCAGTTTATCTGCTGTTCTGTCATCTTTTCAGCAGAAAATGACCAGAATTTGAAAAGTGTTAAGAATTAACGACATTCTTCGGACTATGTAAGCTTGCCCCTGATTTTTGATGTAGTAGGATAAGAGTTGTGGTGATGGTGGGGCACTACTTTCCCAACCCCCATTACTTACTAATTCAAAGATTGTAGAAACAGAGACAGAGGGAGAGAAAGAGTAAGCATTGCAACTATGTACTGTTAACCGTTCCTTATTTTTGTATTTGCAAAGATGTACATCAAAACAAGGTAGAACTCACACCTCCTTATATAAGCAAGTTAGTTTATGGGTGAGATTTTGTATGTTGTGCCTGTGTGCATGATCCTGTGATGTTGGTCAAGGTACTTTGTTTTGCGTGATTCTGTATTACTTGTAGATGACTTTGCCTTGTGCTGTATTGTGGTTGAAAAGTGCCCTTCTGGGAATGCATTTATCAGGTTAGTGAAAGAATGAATGTGTGGAACAGTTTCTTATAAGAACAGTTCAGTGTGTTTTCACTTACTGCTGCAGTCAGCTACAAGTTTTGCACTTAATGACTTTATGTTTATACCAGCTCTAATTTTGGGTTTGCATCAACATTTGTTATGTTAAACCCCAATTCAGAGAAACTCACTTTCTTGAAATCTACACTCAACAATGAAGGCCACATGCCAATGTGAAAAGAGCACAAATTCTACACGTGTGCCCCTCCTGCACTTCTTATTTAATTGTATCAACTCTTGAGTTCATACACTGTCGGGGAACAGAGAGTGTTTAAATAACCCTTATTTTCTAGGGTTCTGTAAGCTTAGAGTTGGTATACTTATGTAAGGGAAGTGGGCTAAGCGGAGGGGCATGCTTCCTGAAATAAAAAAACGTGCTAGTCTGTCATTGCTTTAGTACTTATTTTAACTGGTTTTACCATTTTTTTTTGGGAAGGTGTCACAATTAATATTCTCTACCTTCTTGCAAGCCAGAGCATAACTTCTGCAGATAATTCGGGTCTGCATGAAGCAGATAAGCTCACTTTGTCAAGCACACACTTGGTGAATTGAATTTTGCAGAACTGTTCCACCACATATTACATTGAAAGTAGTGGTTAAATGCAGCTAGCTCAGGAACATTAAAACTGTATATCATCCAAATTTTAACAGAAAATGTGTAACTATAGGTCTGTGAGATAGCACGGATTGTGTTACACTGATCTTTGTAAATGAAGGTTAGCACTGTACTAAGCATATCATGGGCTATTTTTCATGAAAATGAAAACTTTCTGCATGTCAAAACCACATAATAATGCAGGTTTTCAGTCCTTAGTATCTTTTTTTTTTTTTTTTTAAACTTTGAAATGGTCCAAATGTCAGCCTGGTTTCTTCAGCCATGTAGTGTATTCAGAGAATGTAACAGGCCTGTTTAGACGGGGCGTTTGGTCTTCTTTTGGGGACAGTCCATGCTGTATTATGGCTTTATTACAGTGTACAGTTTCTGGGATCTGTCTGCAGCTGTTGACTGTTGCAGTTCATTGTCTTGCAGCAGTACTGGTTATGACACTTGTGGGGTTTTCTTTCTGTAACTTTAATGTTGACTTATTCACCTCTACAATTTCTTCTTTCCATTCTATCTTCTTCCCTACAGACTAAACAGAATCTTGGTGAGGTTGCTTTACCAGTTACTTCACATTCATGTGGCAGACTTCCCCGTGGCATTTCTGTTCTCATTTGATCTCCAGGTACAAATCTGCTGGGTTTCTGCAGTTCTTGCCACATTAGTAAATCTACTCCTTTTCATTTCCTTTGCAACATTTATTTTAATTTTATTCTGTTCTTTTTTTTTTTTTAAGTAGCTAATCTGCTTTTGAAGCTTCTGCCCCTTAACAGTTGAAGTGGTTACAGATGAGTCACTGCAGTGGAGTTGTCCTTTAATCCATAATTGTGATACGACTATCCATATAGCTTGTGCAACCAATTCTTATATGGTCAGTCTTCTGGACCAGTACAAATATGAATTGGGTCTTTCTGTACAATACTAACAATATTGTTCACCCTTTCTATTGGCTGTAGTTCCTTCTTGGTGACACCTAATCTAGCTGTTCTTTTTATTTCTGAGAGCTGTGTGTACTTTCTTGGAAGAATAAATCCAAGGCATAACAAACATTTGTTTTTATTTGTATGTGATATTTTTCTGCAATGTTTTGGAGCATTCAGTATAATCTTGCAGGGTGAGTGACTTGAAAATGTTAGGACTTGCATTGCTAAGTCTCGAAATGTAGAAAATGAGTGACTGGAAATCCATACTTAAATAAAGTCTAAGATTGTCGTTTCTGGGAATATTCACTTTCTTCCCAGGGTATGGCAAACATGGAATTGGTATATGTATGTTAGGGGTTTGTGGAGAACTTGTCCCCCACATGTAGATGGCTTTGTGCCATGAAAAAAAAGTTCAAAGGAAAAGTGATTTTGGTATTTACTGCTCTTATGTATGTTTTTCCCCACTGTTTTGGGACTTGACATTGCATATCCTGACATTTCAAAAGTCAGCCTGCAGGGTGTCCTTGCTATGATTTTGTATGGTGTGTGCGATGCCTGTGTAATGCTGTACCCAGGTCTGTTCACATGCAGTCTTTGCTTTTATGCCATGAATTCATTTCATCATTCCTAACCTCTTGCAAACCACACATCTAAAATATTAGTTGAATTTACTCCAAGTGCTACTGTTTGAAAGGTTTCTGACCTGATGGTGCCATCTGGTACTCAGAACTGGTTAAGCTGCACACGTCTCTCTCTGTCTCTTTATTGCCGTTTACCCATCTGTTTGCCAGTATTTTCTAACTTGGTATTACACTCTCCTCTGTTGCTTTAAGTTCTATGTTCCTCCATTCATTCTCAGCCCTTCTTTCTAATTCTGCCTTCTATTCTTCTCAGTACTTCAGATTTCTCATTTTTTATTGTACCCTCAAAGTTTATTTTTGTATTTTTGGTCGTCAGCATGCAAGTTCTTTCAAATGTACTTGTTTTTGTTTTGCATATCGGAGAAATGCCCTTTTCTAGCATAGATTAGTCAAGCTTGGTTAAATATAGGAAAAGTGTTCCTGTCATGCTTATAGCCACATTTACTGAAATACTGAGTTTTATTTATACAGTTTTTTTCAGACTCTGTCTTTGCTGTATTTTTTCATATTGATTACTTTTACAGAAACATTCTACCTTTGCTTCTCATATTTTCTCTTATTTGACTCAAATTTTATTTTACAGATCTTAAGAGATAATTAAAACTGCACATTAGTAATTTCACTTTTCCTAAACACACACAAACACACGGGTGCCTCCAGTCAGTGCACAGTCTGTAACAATGCTGTCCTGTTTCCTCAGCAGTACTTGGATAGCATGTGCCCAAGAATTACGGGTGTATGTACACTAAAGCCATCACTTTAACCAACACTGTCTGTCTGTTACATGATGTCTAGCTGTCCACTACATTGATAACTGAAAATGCCAGGTTTAGTTGTGCTGCATTTGTTTTCATGATTTATTAAATCAGTTGTTTAATTAGGAGTGTTTGTTTTAGTGTGGACAGCTCAGATACTTGTCACTAGGATACATTGGATGTGTTCTTTCCTTTCAGTAGGCCTCCGAAGGTTTGCTTGAGTTTTAACAGCAACAGGAACAATCCTTTATAGGTATTGATGGCCTTTATGACCCCAGTCCTCATGCCCCCACATCCTCTTCCAGGCCAGGCCAATCTTCACTCTGCTGTTTGATGCCTAAATGATGTGGGTGCTGCAGTGGTCCATGAGGTGGCGGTAAGTATAATGTCATACATGCTCCCACATCCTAACTGGTGTCAGTTACTTTTACTTTTCAGAGGGTTCTGAAGTGATGAATGGTTCCCACCAGTCTCATCATAGGTATTCATCCCCAGCCGTTTCTATGCTGGTGTTGGTGATAGACCCTTAGGCAGTGTAGTGGGGAGCCCACTTTGGCTTCTGTGTGGTTCAAAGAAAGTGGACTGCCATACAAAGGAGGTTCTATATAGATTGTTTGGAGAAATGGGCTGTACTCTTGACTTGAAGTCTCTGGAGAGGGAATGGAAGCTATAACAGTTCAACATGTAGGGCTCAGACAAATGGTGCTATATGTTTGTGGCCCCTTTGCAAAAATACTGTGCAAAATTGTTCCTTTTGGCTCTTACACTGTGCCATTGCCCTTTCAGCAGTTTATATCCCAAGAGCGATGAGGCTGCAAATGAATTCCCTGAGCCTCTTCTCTATCCCCCCTGTAATGGAGAGGATTTAGGAATTGTGCCTGGTCACAATCATCCTGAATTATGCCACAGATTGACACAATCATCACATTGATTGATGTGAGGCCGGATTCAAGTGTACACTGTTCTTAGTGAACAGAGAGCACAGACTCGCACCTTCTTCCTCTGAATTTTAGTTTTCCTGCTGATATTCTTGCAACTTTAGATATTGACAGGGATTCAAAAAGGTTACCACAAAGTGTAGACTGCATGTAAACGTAGCGTGATCTTTCTGAGTGACTAGAAAGCACAAAAATGTGGTACGAATTTTACTGAATACATTTTGTGAATGCTTAGTGTACACTAGGTATAGGCTTTATTGAATCCTGCCCGTGGTCTTTTCCATTTTAATTAGTGCAACAAGGTGGAGAGGCGTTGGTGGTGGTTACACTCCACTTCACACGGTAATGGGGGTGACTGTAGATCTCCCCAACATTGTTTTCAGTTTCACCCCTTAAAAATTCACAAATGTAAATCCAAAGCTCATTTTTGTTGCCCTGTAATAGCTGGGAATGATGTAACTGTAGATTCTCAGTTCAGTGTCAGTAAAGAAAGCCTGCCTGGTACAAGTCAAGGAAGTCTCCTTCGTAGGGGAATGCTTAAACATAAAGTGCCACAGAGCATTATTTGAAGGGGCAGCCTCTCCCCTAACAGTTGGAACATTGCTAAAGACTGGCTAAAATACAGTGAGTTTTTACTATTTTTACAGACTTCAAAATGCAGAACTACATGTCATTAACTTACAAAAAGTAGAGTCAGAAGTCTTGATTTTAATTAAAAATAACTTTCCTACTGCTCAGAAGGAGGAACTTATGACCTATCATGTGCTATGATCCCAGAGCTACTGCTGTTTCATCAAATGATAACTGTGTATAAATTGTTGTACAAGTTTTAAGACCTATTAGAGTTCTACATCTGTTTAATGTAGCATGTTGATAAAGCAGGAATTGTTTAGTACAACATCCAAAGCAGTTTATTATTCATCAATTACTAGTCTGGTTACTGGTTTGTAAGCTGGGTTATGCCATTTTGTTGGATTTATTAGCAACATAATTTAAGAAATGCATTGTGTCTTTCTTTTTCTCCCACAGTCCCCCATACCTTTTAGCACAACCGTAAGTGCCAATGTCTATTATCCTTTCATATTCCTTTTGTGTCGATTCATATTTCCTTTTTATTTGTACATAAATTCTTTTCACCAACAATAAGACCTTTCTTTTGCAACAGAGGCATACCTGTCAACCTCTTAGCACAAGAAATCTGGACAAATCCAAAAATAATGGTGGGGACAAAAGCCATAAATCAGGGGCCGACGTTAAACATTACTCTCATAAACTTGGCATGCATATTTTGAAGGATATGAAGTCTGAAATTCGAATGTCTGTCATTATGTAGTGAATTCGGTTATCAGTAATTTGCCAGAAAACTACAAATTTTATTGAGAACATACCAGAAGTAAGACACAAAAGTCTGGATGTTATGCACAATTTCAGACAACTGAGGTATGAATACCAGACAAACATTTAATTAGGAAAAAAATTAGCATACAATGAGTTACCCCAAAAACATCAAAACCCTGAAAGAAAAAATGTTTACATTCATGAACTTTTGTTGCTTTGAATGTTTGTGTGTGGGTGGGCCATAACAAAATCCTTTTTTATGTTAAGAACATGGGCACTAATTAAAAAAAAAAGTGCCATACAAGCTTGCACTTTTGATATACCACACTGTGGCAGACAGTCAGTATGTTATGCAGATAAAAAATGTCACATTTTACTAAGCCAAGCATTTTCAATTTATTAAACTGTTTTAAAAAAATAGGATAAACTCTTATTTATTTTTTGAGCTAAGAAATTGAATAAGTGTTGATCATTATTTAAATAATTTAAAAAGCTGGTGCCATTATATTTCGCATATCTGTCTTTAATATTTTTAGGAAAGAAAAAGAACTAGACAAGGAATCCATTTCTTTGTTCAATGACTCTCGTCTGTATTTTTTCTCTGCAAGCACAAAATGCCTTGAAGTTTTGTTAGTTGTAGTGAAAATACATTTTGAAACTGTTCTGTTGGGACATTAATAGCACAGATCTCATTTGTTTATGATTAATTTTGTTATGTGCTAGTGATTGCAATGAGTTAATGAATAAATACAGTTACTGGTTAAATTACTTGAGATGTATGTGTGCATGCATATATATGAAGGTTAGGCGCCGGGCTGGCAACTCGACACCGTAAAACTCCACTGCCAGTCATGACCAGACAGGTGATCCGCTGTGGCAACCCCTAACCGGGAAAAGCTGAAAGAAGAAGAAGATATATGTAGATATATATATATATATATATATATATATATATATATATATATATATATATATATATATATACACATATATATATATATATCTATATATATATATATATATATATACATATATATCTATCTATATATGTGTTGGTATATATAGATATATATATATATGTATATGTATGTGTGTATATATATATATATCTATATCTATATCTATATCTATATCTATATCTATATATATATATATATATATATATATATATATATATATATATATATATATATATATATATATATATCTGTATATATATATATATATATATATATATCTATCTGTATATATATCTATATATATATATATATATATATATATATATATATATATATATATATATATATTTATATATATACACACAGTCACAGGTCTACTTTAGAAGACTGAATCCCAAAAGACTGAAATTTCAAACTACTGGACACATTTTTAATGTGGGGGGCAAACCTCCCCCCCCCCACACGCCCTGCTTAACTATATATACCAACTCCCAAGTTTGCACAACAGTGGAGAAGGGGCAAATTCCATCATTCAGTATTTTGAATTTCAGCCTTTTGTTTTTTTTTTCATTCTTGTGAAGTAGACCCATAAATACATACATATACATACATACATACACGCATATATGTATGTATGTATATGTGTGTATAGGTATGTATGTATGATATCTACTTTGATAGAAAACACACTTCACTGAAACTCATTTCGTCGAAGCCTCATTTCACTGAAAACTCATTTGACTGAAACTCATTTTGTCTTAACAGGTGTATGCCCTGTTCCCCACTGTAGTGCGATCCTGGACTTAGTAGTGACCTGTGGGAGTTGGACCTCGGAAAAGTTTTACTGAACTAGAAAGTGAAACTAAACTTACCAAAACAGAGTGAAAAGAAAAGAGAACAAAAAACGTACATACTTAGATTTTGGAAGTAGCAAGTTCATTTTTACTAATGTTGACAGCTAGTAATCGTAACTCATGATGTTTGACTTCAGTTTCTGACATCTTTTGGAGGATATGGCAACAGCATACATTTTTTTCATAATATTGAATTGTCCACACTTTTATTTATTTTTTCTTTTTTGATAAATTCTTGCATGACATGCTTTTTGTATTTTTAGAGTCTGTTATATAGTTAACTTAATATATTTTTGGTCTCTGGTACTTTCTTTTTTCATTATTTAAAAGTATCCCAGACTTCCCACTAATTATATGGGAGTGGGGCAGTCAAGAGTGTCATTTTTAATCTGAATTGTTTAGTCTTATATGGCCAGAATTTTATTATTTTATAATAACCCCCTCAGATATATTAATCAAAGATATAGTGCTTCAGAAACATTTGATTTCTTTTATTTTTACCTACTTAATTTTCTTTGCCAAAATACTTACAGCGATTTTGTCATAATTCTTGTACATGACATTTATTTCCACACATACACATACAATAAGATGAATGAGATCTCGGTTACTTAGCTGGGTCTGCCGAGTTAACACACTTCAGAAAGCCAAGTCTGCTCAGCTAACATATTCTTAAAAAAAATCGTTTACTGATATTAACTAGGATCGGCCCAGTAATAAGAACTTATTTTTTAGATAATGCCCAACCCTCTTAAATAACCGAGTCTGCTCAGTTTATAATTGTTTTTTTCACCTTGTTTGTTTCACCTCGTTTCATCATGTTTCTTATCCCTTTTTTGCTCTGTTTAACCTATTTTTTGCAAAGTTGTTTTAGCCTGAAACAGTACCTTTTTATTCACACAGAAATTTCAAGAGACGAGTTAAAAAAGCCTTTTACTGAGGTCCCGTTTTGTCAAGAAACCCTTGTGCCCAAATAAATAAATGATTTTTATTTTTATTTTTATTTATTTACTTGTTTAGGAATACATTAATTTAACCAGGTCTTGTTTAGTAAATTAGAATGCAATCTTTTTTAGGCTTTACAGAAGAAATTTATTACACCACATATATGCAGGAGAGGCAGGATTCAAACTCTGTCTCTGCTATCAAAAGAATTTAGTACTTTTTTATATTTTAACATATCTTAAAAGTAAAAAGTGGAAATGTTAATTAAATAGCTAATCAAAACTCAAAGACCACATTTAGGAAAGTCTTACAAAATTTAACTTCTCACCTTTTAACACATACCCGTCTTCTGAATAGTTAATTGTCTGGATTTCTGCATTCATTCATATCTTGCTATGTCAGTCTGTCAGGCATTGCATCAGTCCACTGTAAAGCAACACAGTGGCTCTTTTTATTTTGTGTAGCCCAGCACATATAAGCATGTCTTTTAGTTCATTTTTAAAAAAATGTCAGCCTATCTGTGCTACAAAAAGCGGATTATAAACATCCAAACTACATTCATTAACTTATTTTAAGCTAATTTCATTTTAGCTGTAAATCTATATCAATGCATATTTTATTTTGTGTAACTTGTAATTTAAATTTGTAGTGTAAAACTCAAGTTTGCTAGTAGTGGGAAATGGGTAGCAGCCATGTTTTCATCATGTAAGCCTGACAAGTTTATGTATTGTCTTGGGTTACTTCCAGTTGGGCAGTGGGGTAGTGGTCACTTTTTCAGGCCATTTTATTGGTTCCCTTTGCTTCTTCAGGTGTGCAGTATTTCCTAACTGTCATTCTTACTTTTCCACAGCTTGAAACAACCTCCAGTACCAGCCCATTAGTTGGATGGTTATACCTCAACGTCAGTGAGGGGTGACACTAGTTCATCCTTTACATTTCCAAAAGGTATGGACGCTGTCAAATCTCACTATCCCTTGCTGGTCCTCTGGTAGCCAGATTCTACTCAGTGATAAACATTTTTGCCCTTATATACCACCATGTCATCAGAGAAGTTAGAAATTGTTGTAAGGTATGTGTGGATTAACCAAGGATAAAATGGTGTGCCACCTGGTAAGAGGAGGCAGTGTGTATGTGGAGTCCAGCACTGATCATGTGTAGTTGTAAGTAGCTTCCGAGCAGGAAGTGTGTTCATAAGTGGTCACTAGGCTATTGGCCCAAGAGCCATTTTAAGCCTAGCCAGCCTTGCCCTGAATTTTCCAAAATATTGATTGCTGACATGTTATCAATATGCTAAATAATTTTATGATTATGATTTAGACTTGTACACGTCATATTCACAGGTGCTTTTGAATAGGGACATGAGTACCAAAACAGGGATATATTTATGATTCCTCGTCCACTGGCACAAATTATGTTTAACTAGGATGAGGAATGAGCTTTGCTTCACGTGGATGGGAGGACTGTTAGAGAAGGGCTAATCTTTGTGACACAAACCTGTCCCTCCAGCCTTCCCTGCTAATGACATAGACAAGGTTTTAGTCCCAAGAGCAAGTATTTATGATGCTGTTTGTTTTGTGGATATGCAACAAATCCATCAGTGTGGGAAAAACAGGATGCCTTGTGGGCTAGGCATAGATTGCAGCCCAGCAATCTGTAGGTGACCAAGTACAGGAAGAGGGCTTTGAGATGGTCCACATAGGTCTTAGTGTTTACTCTCTGTATTCTTTTTGTGAGGAACCTATGTAGTTCTTGGGTTGTTTTAAGTGCCTGGACACTTATATGCTGAAAGGTACATTATACTTAATGACTGGTCAAATGAGAACCAAGTACAGTGGAAGAATGACCTCCTTGTACCTGGATGCTGTGCCCTTTGTTATAAGTTGTGCAATGTAGAATGATTTTCTCACCACAATAGACGCATGGTCAAAAGTCAGGTTGCTTTCAACATGCGTTCTCTGGTCCTGACCACTGCGTCTACTTTTAGGGGTGTGCAGTCAGTGCGGCAATTTCCGGTGGTGGCTATCTTTCCAAATAGTCTTGTATTGCATATTTTTTTTTCAAATTGAGTTTTAGTTCATGGCTTTGGCACCAGTTGTTGGCATCAGGCCCTCTTGAAGGGTGTCTATCTTTTGGGGATTCAGTGACCACGTCTGGTTTGCAGTCATCTGCAAATGTGTTCATAGGTAGGCTATCGGCCCAAGGGCCTACGTAAGCCTAGCCAGCAAGGTTCCATAGCTTGCACCACCCAACAAAGTTATTTTCCTGTGCCACTGTCCAGCAGAGTCACATAAGTGATCCCCGGGGTGTATTTCCTATTTCCCATCCACTCATCGAGATTTTTCTTGAAGAGTGCTAATGAAGAACTTTGCTTGACATAGATGGGTAGCTTGTTCCAGAGTATAGGAAGTCTCTGGGACAGGAATCTATCCCTCCAGCGTGTCCTGTTTATTGTGGTGACAAGGTTTAGGTCCCTAGAGCGTGTAGTTTGAAGAGATTGGGATTTCTTTAGGTGTAGCATGTCCAACAGCTCTGGGTTTGACATAGCTTTATATGTTGTGCAGAGATCACCTCGGAGTAGGCGATATGCTATGGAGTAAAGCTGGAGTTTTTTTGAGGCAGTCAGTGTAGGGCATTTGTTTGAGGCCAGTAATCCTCTTTGTGAGGTACTTCTGTGGCCTGTCCAGCTGCTGTAGATGTCTTGTGAGGTACATTCCAAAAGGGGCATTGTACTCCATAATGGGTCTAATGAGTGACGAGTAGAGGGGAACGATGACCTCTTTTTTCGTGGATGAGAACCCTTTTATGATGAGGTGTGCCACGTAGAAGGACTTCCTGACTACTGTGGCAATGTGACTATCAAAGGAGAGACTGCTGTCCACCCATGTCCCAAGGTCTCTTATCACAGTTTCGGTGTTAAGTAGACTACCACCTATGTGGTAGCTCATGGGTACAGAGGTTTTACAAAAGGGGATGACAGTGCACTTTTTGGCATTGAGCTTGAGGCCATGGCTTTGACATCAGGCATCTGTCTCAGTGAGGCCCTTTTGTAGGATGTCCACATCATTGAGGCCCTTGATGTTTGCAGACTTGTTGAGCCAGAGGCCCTTGTTGTTTGCCTTGACTTTAGAGAAGTAGATGACAAAAAGGAGAGGCCCCTTGTGTGATTTATTGTATGCTGAAGAAGGAAAGAAACGTTATGTTTGCCCCCATTTCTAGTTACAAAGGGTACATTTTTGCCTAAGAGGAGTAGGATAAGGTTCTTGAAGTCAGTAAAGAATCTGACAGGCCAGAACTGGGTGCTCGTTCATATCTGTGGCTGTCAGAGCATGAAAAAAAGAGAATAGAGTTGCATTTGTAGTTTTAAAGGAAAATGGTTGTGCAGAAGTAAAAAGGACACTACAGTGAACAGGTGTGTATTGTTGGACAAAGTAGTTCCACCTTTGGGTTTTATAACCCTGGAATTCATTCTCTGATTTACTTAGGGAGTGAATAATGTCATGACTTGACTTTTTGCAAAAGTTTACAGAGTTCGTTGAAATAAGACTTGTGTCTATGACATGAATGTCTAATTGTAAGTGTAAATGCATAGAACAAAAAGAAAATAATTGCGCAGTTTACAACGGATGAGTTAAGAGGGGCTGAAATGAAAGAACTCTTTAAAGGTTTATGTACAGAAGCAAACTGCAAAAATGGTGGTAAAATTAAAGGTACACACTTTGCACTGTTTGAGGGATATCCCGTCAGCTATAACTGAATATATCTGGCCAGCATACCGGAGCCTTAGTTCCTTCCAGGTGCCGTGCGTCAGACGTATGTCCTAAATATAAGGCGTAAGGTACATAAAGTCCTACGTTCAAAATAACCACAAAAACAACCCTAAGAAATTCTGGTCCTGTGTAATGTCACTACTCAACTCAGGAAATAAAAATAATCCTAATTCATACCCCAATATACCAACCCTTCAAAGAGCCACCACATTCAGCTTGTACTTTATACAGTCCATATCCAACCTGCAAGTAAACCGAACTCATCCACCCCAACTCAGTACTTCTACTAATACCCCCAGTACCAACTTCTACACACCCCACACACAGGACCAACCCCTCAGTCATAACCACAAATCAAACCATCCCTAACTTACTTTTCAGCCCGTCCCTTTATCTCATATAAGAAAACTACTGCAAAAACTGAAACCTTCCTCAACCTCAGCAGACAGCCTCCCACCAGAATACCTAAAGCTTGCCGCAGAGGCAATAGCATTCCCTGTTAGTGCCTTAATTAATAGATCTGTAGGTGAAGCACATGTCCCTAACCTATGGAAAAGGTCATACATTATCCCTTTACATAACGTTGGCAACTCCACTGACATCACAAACTTTTGTCCTTTTGCAATCTTGTCCCCTTTCTCTAAGAGTCTAGAAAAACTGTGTGCGCCTACAACTTCTCCACCATCTTAATCACAACAGCCTACTTTCCCACACTCAATATGGCTTTAGACCTGCACACAGTACCTCAACAGCCTTATTATATTTCATGGATGCTGGCAACGAAGCCCTTGACACTGGCAAACTAGTATCTGCAGTATTTCTATATTTATCAAGAGCATTTGACATGGTATCTCACCCCAGACTCTTTAAAGAACTTTCTGGCATTGGCCTTTCCTCCTCCTCCTCCTCACTGTAGTGTTTTTTTAGCTACATATCTGACAGGCAGCAAGCTGTAAAATGGCAAGGCTCTGTCTTCTCATATCACATTACCCACACAGGTGTACCTCAAGGATCCATCCATGAACCTTTATTGTTTAATGCTTTCATCAGTAACTTACATACATCCTCCTTTGAAGGCTCTCTAATCCAATATGCAGGTGACTCCACTATCATCTGCGTGTCAGACACATTAACTCACCTACAACACATGACACAACAAGCTTTCTCTTTCATAGAAACATGGCTCTCCAATGCTGGACTCCTACTGAACCCAAAAAACAAAGCACCTTCTCTTCACCCACAAACCCCATAGCTCCAACAAAACAAACTTCAAGATCTTTTCAGCCAACAGTAGTGAAATTGAATTGGTTCAGCATACCAAACTACTAGGTGTCATAATTGATGATCTCAAGTTTGACCTTCACATACAAAACAGTATAAAAAAAAATCACTAAAAACTAGGCATGCTATACAGGAATAAAAACTTCCTCACAGCAACTACCAAAATTACCCTGGCCAAAAGCTACCTGTTGCCCTCGCAGTTATATGGGACCCCAATTCTAACTAACTTACAGACTTCTCCAAGAAAAAATCTAGAAAGCTGCTATAACAAAATTGCCAAATTTGCTGTAAATGCAACCCCTCTAACTCATCAACACTGTAAAGCCCTACAATTGTGTAAGGTGGCTTGAACTCCCCTTCCACCTCCAATACGTACAACATACTATGTTATGCAAAGTTATCCACAACCCACTAGCTTGACCTGGACTTAGCCCGTTAATCAACTTTTATATTCCAGATAAACATCTCACATCTGAAGACAAACATCTCCTCACAGCTAGTAAACCTAACAAAACCCCAGGCCTAAGCCTTTACTCCTGCTCTGTGGCAAAACTATGGAACTCCCTTTCTTGAACCATAAAAATGCTACTAACCCGCACTCCTTCAAAACCTCTATAAAAGAATACTTGAACAAAGCTTGGGTTTGCTCCTGTATGAGCCCAGGCTGAGGTACTCTCGCACCCTTTTCTACCGCTACTCTGTCTGTCCCCACAACTAACTTACCCTACCCTCCCTTTCTCTACACGTACTCCCCTGAGGTTACACTCATACATTTTCCACATCTGTTCCTGCTGTTCCCTCTATCACAACCTATCCTTCTCTACTCGTACTGTCCTACACCTTCACCAATATAATCTGTTAGCATATTTCATAACCTCTAGAATATTCATAATCATTATGATACTCTTCTATTATGTAAATAATGCTCCATCTTCCCATTATCAGACTTTCCGTATAATTTATGCTTGAACACTGACTACTTTCAAATTTTGTCCTTGAATGTTATGACTTTATTATGTCTGTCTATTTTTTCATTCTGTTAACCATATGTATCTGGAGCTTTTCTGTCCGGGCCCCCTCTGGATACCTCATGACTCAGTCGGACTTTCATGGTAGAGAAATGCCAAATAAATAAATAAATGAAGTAACTGAGTTGCAAGAAGCATGTCGTCTTAACTTATTTGCCACCAGTCCAAAAGATACATTTCTGTTTTGGCCTGCAGTCGTACATCGTGCAGTTATAGCTACTGAGCTTTCAAAAGAGGAATGCCCCTTTAACATGTTTTCTTTGGGGGTGGCACCCTACAAGGGTTATTGGAGGGCTCATCTTTGGTTTCCTTCTCCCATCCTCTCTAGTTGCTTTTGTAATACTGTTCCCTCTATCACACCCTGCCATTATCAGGTAGCAATACTGCAGCAGTGATGAAGAAGATAAGCAGTTGTGTACGACCTTTTACCTCAACAGTAGAGGTTCTACTTCTCACTTCTGCAGTATCCATCTCTTTCTCCTGTCCCATGTTTTGCTGTATTTCTTTTTGTTTGGCTGAGGGGTTTTTCTTTTCTTGTTGAGTACAATGCCCCTTTTGGGATGTACCTTACCAGACACTTGCAGCAACTGGAAAGACCCCAAAAGTACCTCACCAAGAGGATCAAAGGGCTCAAACAGATGCCATATACTGCCCGGTTAAAGAAACTCCAGCTCTACTCAGTGGCATACCGCCTGCTCAGAGGCGATCTGTGCCCGACATATAAAGCCATGTCCAACCCGGAGTTAATGGATATGCTGCACCTCAGAAAATCCAAATCCCATCGAGCTACACGCTCAAGTGACTTGAACTTCAGCACTGAAATAAATAGGACATGCTGGAGGAACAGATTCATAACCCAGAGGCTCCCTTCATGCTGGAATAAAATCCCAGTCCAGGTTAGGCAGAGTCCGTCATTGACTCTCTTCAAGAGGAATCTTAATGAGTGGATGGGAGATCGTAGGTTTACCCCGGGTATCACTTCTGCGTCACTGTTAGACAGAGGCACAGTATACTAACCTCAAAAAAGGGCATAGCAAAATTAATTTAAAATGGGTGGCGAAAGCCAAACACATTCTGGCTAGGCTTATAAATACCCTACGGCAGATAGCCTAGTATGAACCTGTGAAGAAATACAGTACAGTTTTCATGTGTTGCACTTTGTGTTCCCCCGGCATAAACATACCTTACGTTTTTAGAGTTTTAAAAAGGAAAATGGGAATAAATTCCCTCTCTCCCCAACCTGAGAACAAATCAAACCAAACAAAAAGTATAGGGTGCAGTGTTAGGTCTATTTTTAATAGTAACTCTCAAGCAACCAGAAACTACAGTTATTCGGCATCTACCAATCCCCATGAGTGCTGGTTAACTGGGAGTTTACTGTATTTTATATCTATTCAATAATAAAGGTGTATTAGGAGATTTGTAGTGTGTGAATAATGAAAAGGTACAGCCTTCTCCAGACCGGTTTAGTCAGAAGAAGGTACGATGACACAAAACTCTGCATTTGTACACGAACACAATCTGTATAGCAAAGAAGCCAATATACCATAAAAATAAGACCACTAGTAGGAAGAACTGAAGCTGTCCTAATTTAAAAACCTAGGCTTAGTTTGTCAGTATACTAGGGAAATTTGGGTTAATGTTTTAAGCAGTTGGGGAGCCTGCTATCAAGTGAAGAGCTAATTTAGGGCCTTGGGAGACCACCATCGAGGATAGACCAAGGTTTCATATTTCAACTAAAGGAGTTCCAAAGGTAAGCTATCCAACAGGCAGCTACCTAAAAAAAAAAAAAAGTTAACTAGGTAATCCCAATGGACACTCTATCCCTTTTCACGGGCAGCCTGGTAAGTGACTTTTCTCAAAACTGCACAAGATATTCATTTGGTAGCACATTGTCTTAAACCTCTGTACCAAGCTGCCAGTCAAAGCTTTCTCGCTACAGACCATGCTGGCTTTAGGGTCTAGTAATAAAGCACCGCCTCTGTAATACCTTTTCTACCAGAGGTGAAGGTTTATTTGTGTACTGCCCACAGCTGCACTGAGTACAGTGATGCACTACAGATCCTCAGCCATGTATTATTGTCTCCACATATCAGTAATCGCACTGACAAACCTGATGTTTACTTGGAGACTCTCTCTTCTTTATTGTGCATTTCACACATCATAGGTTCATAGGTAGATACTAGGCTATTGGCCCTAGGGCCTATATAAGCCTAGCCAAACGGTACCCTGGCTTTTGCCACCCAAGAAAATTATTTTCCTGTGCCCCTGTCAAGCAGAGCCACAGAAGTGATCCTCTGGGTGAATTTCCTATCTCCCATCCAATCATCAAGATTTTTCTTGGAGTGCTAATAAGGAGCTTTGTTTGATATAGATAGGTAGTTTGTTCCAGAGTATGGGAAGTCTCTGAGACAGGAATCTATCCCTCCATCATGTTCTGTTTATTGTGGTGACAAGGTTTAGGTCCCTAGAGTGTGTAGCTCGGAAGGATTGGGATTTCTTTATGTGGAGCATGTCCAACAGCTCTGGGTTTGACATAGCTTTGTATGTTAGGCAGAGATCGCCACTGAGTAGGCGATATGCAACAGAGTAAAGCTGGAGTTTTTTGAGACAGTCTGCGTAGGGCATCTGTTTGAGGCCGGTAATCCTTTGTGAGGTATTTCTGTGGCCTTTCCAGTTGTTGTAGATGTCTTGTGAGGTACATACCAAAAGGGGCATTGTACTCTATAATGGGTCTAATGAGTGATGAGTAGAGGGGAACAATGACCTCTTTTTTTCCTGGATGAGAAACCATTTGTGATGAGGTGTGCCATGTAGAAGGATTTCCTGACTACTGTGGCGATGTGATTATCAAAGGAGAGACTACTGTCCATCTGTCTCCCAAGGTCTCTTCTCACACTTTCGTTGTTAAGTAGACTACCGCCTATGTGGTAGTTCATGGGTACAGGGTTTTTACCAAAAGGGATGACAATGCACTTTTTGGCATTGAGTTTAAGGCCATGGCTTTGACACCAGGCCTCTTTCTCAGTGAGGCTCTTTTGTAGGATGTCCACATCTTTAGGAGATTTGATTATGACTCCTAGTTTGCAGTCATCTGCGAACTTTGTTAGCCAAAGACTTTCTGTGTTAGCCTGTACTTCAGAGAAGTAGATACCAAACAGGAGAAGACCTAGGACTGAACCCTGTGGTACTCCACTTGTCACTGGTCTGAAGTTGGATTTAGAGTCTGCTACTTACACAGTGTGGGTTCGGTCAGTGGGCCAGTTGGCAACCCATCTTGTGACATAGGGATTTAAACCTAGTTTAGTGAGTTTGTCTATAATTCCAGAGTGGGGGATGGTGTCGACAGCCGTGGCAAGATCTAGATAGGCTATGTGTACCACCTTACCCTCATTTACAGCTTTGGTGACCACTTCAAAGAAGTCTATCAGGTTTAGGAGACATGATCTAATGACCAGGTCTAGGATATTGCTGCCCCTGGTGGGGGTGTGGATAAGTTGATCCAAGGCATTGGAATTTATGAATTCCAGAAAACATTGAGCACAAGAGTTGGTACATGAGTAGTTTTTCTAGTTAATGGTGGGGTAGTTGAAATCGCCCAGTATTAGGGTGTTAGGTTGTACACTAATATTTTCCAGTGTATCAAGAAACGAGGAGTGGGAATCCTGTGGCATGGTGGGGGATCTGTAGCAAGCTACAGTTTGCATTGCGGTCTTGCCCAGAGTTAGTTGCACTTGGATAATCTCAGATGCATTATGCTGAGCATCTAGCCTGGAAGTGTGGATATCCTTAATGAATATGGACACACCTCCGTCTTTAGTGCTTCGGTCCAAGTTAGGTGGCCGAAAGGTGTGGTATGAATTATAGCCTGGTAATGCAGGGGTGCTCTCTGGGGCCTTGAACCAGGTCTCTGTCACTGCACAGATGTCGATGTTCTCCATTTTAAGGAGTGCCTCGAGTGAGTGCATTTTGAGATATAGACTTATGGCATTGAGTAGCATTACCCTCAGATTTTGCTTGGTTGTACCTGTTACGGTGGTGAATTTGTCATTTGAATCTTGCCTAAAAAAGGCACTATAGGGGTGGCAAGAGCCTTAGCCAGTATCCGGAATCCCAAGGGCGACAGGTGCAGGCCATCTCTGGCAAACCATCATGGTTTGTTGATCATGTCATCCCAGGCAGACAGATACTGGATCCCCTTAGAATGACACCAGAAGCTTAGCCAATTGTTGAAGTCAATCATTTTGTCCTTGTACTGTGGTATCATTCTGGGTGATGGCAGGATGCTACTCAGGGCTAGGGTCATACCTGCCTGGGCTACAAGATCAGAAAGCTCCTCCATATCTCTTTTCATGTAGTCCAGGTAGGTACGTCTCAGGTCATTCACACCAACATGGACAATGTCAGAGTCATATTTGTACTTGCTGTGGAGTGACCTGAGTGCATGCGTTATGTGGTGGAACCTGGCACCTGACAGTGACTTTCTCCTTATTTAGCCTGGTGAGTGGAACATCAGTGTGCCTGACTATATAGTCACCTATGACTAGAGTATTAGGTACGTTGTTATGCCTTGTAGGCTGTGGTTGAGTGGCACACTGAGTTTGTGGGCTATGTGGGCTATGTGTCATTTGGATTGTGTTGGGGGGGTGGAGGTTGCTTGCGTTTCTGCTTTGGAGGTCCCTGTTGAGAGCCTCCACGAATGTAAGTATGTGTTTTGTGTTTCTGTGTGTGTATTTTGGTGGTGTAGGGTTTGAGGGACTATGTGATGAGTGTGGTGTACCTTCTCCTCTTGACTGTCTAGTTCAGTCTTTGGTGAAGAGAGCT
>NC_056732.1:57636261-57669956 GCF_019279795.1 Protopterus annectens
CGCCATTTGAATAAGTAGTAAAAGTGAGAAAGGATTTGGACAGGTATGAAGTGTGGGTCTCATTGATTGCACTGCTAAGTGTTACTGCAAAGGAGGTAACCACTTTTTTTCTTATCAATGAGACCTTTTGTGACTTATTATTTTTGAAAGGACAATTTATGGAAAATTTCATAGGAAAATATGAACAAATAAAAAAACGTATATCCTTGGTCAGAATGTTACTCAGTCCTGTTTTAGACCGACAAAGAAAATAATACTGATTCAATTTAAAACGGAGGTTGAACCTATAGATTAAAAACTAATTTATTGGCTGTTTGCAAAGAGTATTGGATACAATGAAAGTCTACGATGAAAGAGGACTTTGGACTGGGGGATGGGAATGTGGAGTAATATTAAAAATGGAAAATGACAATGTGACACACACATACCATGTATTATTAATGTTCATGGTAATAAGGGTTTTGTGAGATACAGAGGGCAACCAAAGACTTGTTCTTTTTTTGGAAAAGATGATCATTTAATTAATGAATGTGATAAGAAAAGGCGTTATTTGTTTGGTAATATAGGACATACTGCAAAAAAGTGTGATTTTAAAATGCAAGAAAGTTGGCATTCATGGCTAGAATGTGAAATATACAAGAAGATGAAAATTAAGTTATACAGTAGAAAGAGAAGAAATACTTACGCAAAAACAAGTTCAGCAAAATTAAATTAATGTAGAGGTTTTACACAAAGGTAGAGAAAGAGATAAAAGTAAACCGATGAGACGCGTGAAGAAGAGCCTGAATGGCATAAAGTAAAAGATAGAAAGAATTCTGTAGGGAAAAGAGTTGGAGGAAAGATAAAGAAAATTTAAAAACATAATGTTTAGAGAAAATAAGAAAGGTAAAGGATAGCAGTTCTACTATAGTAACTGTTCTGTAAAAACCGAAAATATTAGCTTTAAATGTGAACAGTTTGAAAAACATTAAGAGAAGAATAAGTGTATTATAAGGGCGTGCTGGAATAAATGCTGAAGTAATAATATTAGAGGACCTAAGATGATTAACAGAAAAAGAAGAAAGAACACAGAAAAAAAATTGGAATCGTACTGTTATTTGGAGCATAGGTAAAGAAACATGTTCAGGCATATGTGTATTATGTCAAGACATTAAAATATTAGATTTTACAATAGTAGAACTAGGTAGAATAACAGTGTTAGACATAACATGGAAAATATGTATATAGAGTTGTAACTTTATATACATATGTTACCAAAAAAGAGAGAGAATGTTCAAAAGTATACTTAATTATGTATGTGTAAATATGAATATAATAATAGCAGGGGATTTTAATTGTAACCCAAGAGAAAAAAGAATAATTATGATGTTAAAATAGTTACTGAAATTATGAGGCGTGCTAAGTTAAAGTTATGGGAAAATAAACATTGGACATATAAGAGAAGTGAAATTAAAACTGAAATTGATTATGTTTTAATTTCAGAAAGCTTAAAAGTTAAACCAAAAGAAATTGAGTATAATGGGTTTTCTGATCATATAGGGATTTGGATGAAAATACAAGTAAATAAAGACTATATTAAGATAGGAAAAGGAGTAAAAAGAATTAATGAAAACTATTTGGCTATAGTAGAAAGAAAGGAACTTATTGCACTCTGGAAACATCATATAGGTATGAAAGATTTCTATGAAAATTGGACGGTATGATGGATGCATTTTTAAAGAAAAATATAAAAATTATTCTTAGAATGTATAGAAAAGAAAGTAAGTATAAAGTATTATTTCAAGAAATATTCAAAGATATATTAGAGAGAGAAAAATTATGAAAAGGAAAAATAAATGTATAAAATTAATCCGATCCAGATTCTTAATTTGTTATGTAAACAAAAATATTTATTACAAGGAAAAAAAGAAGAGGTAGCACCTTATTTGTGTAAGGTAATGAAAGAAGGAAAGATAATAAGAGAATTAAAAGATAAAGATAAATTAATTAAACATGAAAGAATATATGAAATAAAAAGAACATGTATTAAATTTATTTGTTAAACAGCTGAATATAGAAAAAAATTATGATGGAGAGAGATTAAACAAAGAAGATAATTAATATCTAGGAAAAAGAATAAATGTACTAAATGAAATTATGAAAGTTTATAAACATGAATTCTGCAACAGAAATAGATGGAATCGAATATAACACATACAAAGAAATGGAGGGGTGGCAAAAAGTAATGTTGATCGAGGTGACGAATGACTGACATGGACAATATGGAATGAGAGATTCAATGAAATTAATTATAATGGGAAATGGACTTTGGCAAATATATTAGAAAAGATATGGTTTTGGTTGTAGGTGAAAGTGGGGGATTACTTTAAAATCTATTAAAAAAAAACTTAAGAAATACTTCAAAACTCATTGGTTATGTCCTTGCACTAACCCCGACTAGTGACTTCTCTTTCTTAGGTGCCTTACCTTCAACTACTACTAACTTTTTTGTACCACTCCGTTTCAGGAAGGGTCAATTGTATAACTGCTGCTCAGTGTGTCTTAAACCTGAATGTAATGTTATGTATGTTTAACTTTGAAAATAATGTTATGTTTTGTAAAGTGTTTTATAATAAGTTAGTACTGTATGTGCTAAATGCTGGTATTGCTTTTGACTGTAATCTGCTTGAAACTAGTGTTTACTAAATGTTCAGTGTGTATTATTATCTTGGAGCTTTTCTCCCCGGGCCTCCACTGAAAATGGAAATGTATCCAGTCAGACTATTCCGGTCAACAAATGTAAAACAAATAAATAATAAATATTTGTAAATATGTAAATAATCTGTAATGTGTGTGCATGTGTGATATATATATATATATATATATATATATATATATATATATATATATATATATATATATATATTTCCATCCACCTGAGCTACCACCAACTCAGACAGCTGGGGCCTTGGTTTAACATCTCATACAAAGGACAGTTAGTGACTGTTTTCGTTTTGGGGTTGATTTAAGGAAGTAGAAACATCTTGTGATGGGTAAAATTTGCTTGACATTTGAGTAAATTGCATGGCAAAAGGATCTCTTAATTATGTAAGAGTCCTTGTCAGAATGCTAAGTGGAATTAATTACCACTGCATAATTGTGTAAATGGGTTATATCTGTGGCAGATAAAATAATAAACTTCTGATGTGAATCTTCATTCATTCTTGAGAATTGGACTCCCGGAACCAGCTTGGCCATTATACAGCACTTGCCAGCAAAAAAAATCTTGATGTAAGACTCTACCCACAATTCTCCTTCTCTCCATTACCTCAGACCTTGTTTGCCACTCTGATAACAAGACACATCAGCTGATACTGACAAATTCCTGTTAATTTTAAACAGTTAAATTTCCTTCTGGTTTACTTTTCTTGAGCGATTCTGTCTCTCTACCCGACATACCTTCATAATATTCTCATTACCATTGTTGGTAATCTTTCCTCTCTCCCTCTACCTTTTATGGTAACCCTGGTTTTATATTACGATTGTTGGTATTCCTCCCTTTCTCCACTATTCTTGGTATTTCTCTCTACCATTGCTGGTAGAATTTCCATATTTGTGTGTGTGTGTGTGTGTGTGTGTGTGTGTGTGTGTCTCTTTCAGCCTTTTCGTTGGTAACAATTCTGTTCCTCGCAAAATGATGGAGAAACAAAAGGGTACTTCAGGCTTCAAACAGTGCCAAGACTGTGGTCGAAAGATGCCTAATTCAGATGGGCATCTTTCATGTGCATAATGTTTGGGTGCACCCCATTTTTACATTGACTGTTCCATTTGCTAGGCCTTCAGTTCCAGAGCCTTATTAGAAAGACAAAACAAGTTGATATTAAAAGGACTGGTAAAATCTTCTTTCAAAGAAGCCCCGTCTAAGACGGGACCCTACTTCATCTAAATCAGAGCAAACTAAAAAGAGAAGTCATTCTGTGCCGAGCTCTCCTGTGGTACTGGAGAATAAGAGACGCAAATTTCCTGTTTCGTTAGCTTCCTCAAAACTGAAAAGTAAGGTTCCAAAATTGACAAAGTGAGAATCTTCGGCACTGGCAACCACGGCAGTCTCTGCACTGAGAGCTTCAGTGCCAGTGCTGGCACCAGCCACCTTAATTTCCCAGTCGGTACCGACTTCACTATCTGCAATGCAGCAGACTCTACCCACCCCTTTGATGCTGAAGTCAGAGCAGTTTTTAGTTTCCAAGACAAGGTATTCCCCTTCCATAGACCCCTTTGTAGATCAACTTCCCAGTCCATTTTTGGAAAAGCCAGAATCCCCTTTGGGGATGTCTGTCTGATCTTCCAGGAGTCTCTCCAAAGTACATATTGTGAGATTGGTGGATCAGTTTTGGCGGCCAGGGGTCTTCCTGCTCCTTCTCAGATCTCTCCCCCCTCTGGAGTTGGGGTCTTTTCTCCCAGGACTCCTCTGGATTATCCTCCTCTAACCTCCTCAGGAGGCTTAGAGTCCTCTACTTCTATTTCCCCAGTTCCAGCAGGTCCTGTGCTGACAGGCACTCCCTCTTCAGCTCCAGGAGGTGCTGTGATATCTTCAGTTCCCTTGGAACTGGTAGATTCTCAGGGCCTTAGCTCGGCTGTCAGTTCCAAGGGCTCTGGATTGGTTCCTGCCTTTTCTGAGAGTCTTCCTTGGCTCTTGGAGTCTTGACAGTCATGTGCTCTTTCCCGGCTCCTGCTGTGGTTGGAGTTCCTTTGGAGTGGTGTGTTACCTCGGTTCTGAGGTTGTCTTTCGTGGTTCCAGGCTCCCATCCGTCTTCAGAGGGGTCTGCCTTTCAAATCATGGAGAGGGCATTGGCCTCTGCGGCCTCTCAGCTGGCCCCTCCTGTATCGAAGTGTAATATGTCTCTACCTTCTGGTCCAGAACTGCCTCTGTCTCTCACGTCAGGACAGTCAGCAGCACGGAAGATGCAAGCTAACACTGTACAGGGGCCCTCTTCTTTGGAGTCTTCCTCAGTTTCCCACTGAAGAACCACCCCAAAAGAAAACTTGCAAGAGGAAGCACTTAGATTCCCCGGGTCTATATCAGAACATCGAAGTATTAAAACTTTGAATGTTCTGATATTGAACACTATTCAGAGAACACTAAGAATATTGAAGCTGCAGAACAGCAAATTCTTTCCTCGGGAAAGAATTTGGCTGGCCGTTTATGTGGCTTCATTATTCTTAGCGCTGTGGTGGAAAGTTACGGGTTGGGTTCAGGTAAGTGTGCAATTGTATGTTAGGGGTGGGTTAAGTGAGTTAGGGTTATGGCACGGGTTAGGCATGTGTGCGATAGTGACAGACTTTAGGGTTAGGGTTTGGGTTAAGGTAAGTGGGTAGATAGTAATGTATGTTTAGTTTAGTGTAGCATTAGATGTAGGAATTTAAGTGCATGTGTGTGGTTGCTGTTTGTTTGTTTGTGCTTTTGTTGTGTGTGTTTCGGAGCAGTGAATTTTTTCCATGAGGAAAAAATTTGCTGTTCTGAATGTTCGATATTTTCATGTTTAGATGTTTTGGGGCCGATGAAACAGCGTTCGCTATTTTCATCTTTCGATAATGTGATATAAACGCGATTCCCCAGAACACTTCGATAAGGGGGAGGGTTTTCCCCGGTCACCCCCTGAAGATATCTCCTTTGGAGACATCCTTGAGATCCTAAAACAGAGGAGTGATTGGAAGCCCAAGGATCTGTCCTCTGAGGAATCTGTGTACTTGCAAGCCTTTGGTGCTCACCCATCTAGTTCCTGAGTAACCCTGCCTGCTGATGTCCTCATTAAGTTAATCGCGCAGCGGGTGTGAAAGGCTCCTGATTCCATAGAGCCGATTCCCCAGAGACCAGACAAGATGATATCAGCACCTGAAGATCACCAGTATTGGCAAAGGGTTTAGTAGCAGATGCCATGGTGGTGGCCACCAATAAGGAACTTAACGATGAGAATCCCAATGTTCGTCCACCTAAACGAGAGTTTAGGACAATGGACAGATTTGGAAAGCGGGTCTATACTTCATCGACCTTTGCCCTGAGGTCCTTGAATCTCATAGCACACTTTACTAGACTCCAGAGGGATCTGATCAAGGAGTTATCGGATACCCTCACTGGAGCTGTGTCTGATGAGGTGCGGGACAAGGTTGCCTGTCAGCTGGCTACCCTGGAGCCCATATTGAACTCATCCATGAGCCATATCACTCACGCAGCCGAGGGGACTATCAGAGCAGCAGGTTCAGATGTTGCCATAAGGTATCATGCCTGGCTGCGTTTGTGTGAGTTCGTGGAGCCTTTCAACTTTTCCTGCATCAATGTTCCCTTTGACAAAGCTTCCTTGTTTGGCCCCAAAGTCAGACACACTAGCTAGGTGCAAAAAAAAGATGGAAAGACCCTTTCTGCTGTGGGCATTCACTTTTTTACTCTGCAGAGGTCCTATTCCAGGGATCAGAGGAGTGGGAAGATGTGGTTCAAGAAGTCCCAAGAGCCTTTTCTGGACACACCTAACTGTAGCTCCCCTGGGGGCAGAGGAGAGAGTTCTAATGGAAGACACCCACCCCATGCAAAGGTGGCCCGCGAAATCAGGGTTCCAGAGACTTCTTCTCTGGAGAACCCTACCAGCACTCCTGAAGTGAGGCCTGATTGCTTTCCTCTGAAAGCAGTAGTGGGAAGGCTTTGACTGCTCTAGACAGCCTGGCGACTAATAACTTCTGATACGTGGGTGCAGAGAATCATTTCCAGAGGTTATCGTATCCCCTTTATTCTTTTCCCAGCATTACAAAGACGACTTCCCGATGTTCCACCCAGTCAGAGGGATCACGCAGACTTGGAGATTCAAAAGCTGCTAGAAAAAAAAAGTCATCCAAGACGTCCTGCCAGACCAGCTAAAATCTGGATTTTACTAAAGGTTCTTTTTAGTGCCAAAAAAGACAGAATACTGCAGACCAATACTGGATCCCAGCCTTCTGAAAAAATTCATTCAGCAAACAAAATTCCGGATGGCTACTGTACAGTCTATACTTCCCTTCCTAGAGGAAAATGATTGGATGTGCTCTATAGACCTTGAAGATGCATATTATCACATAAAAGTGGACAAACTCTCAAGCAGGTTTCTCTGCTTTCGGCTAGAAGTCTTTCATTTCTGAGTCACAATGCTGCCTTTGGTCTCACCACAGCCCCCAGGGTGTTCACCAAATGCATAGCAGCAGTCACAGCTCACTTGAGACTACACAGATTCCAAGTGTTTTTTAGACAACTGTCTCCTCACTGCCCCCTCTGGGTGTCTACTGCTTCAAGCCACACATTTTATCCTGCATGTTTTCGACTTTTTGGGCATAACAGTCAACAAAGAAAAATCCCAGCTGACTCCAAACAAGATCTAGAGTTTATAGGAGCTTGTCTCAATACAATATCTTGTGTAGTTTCTCTCCCTCTTCACAGACTGCAGACAAATAAGGTCTCAAGTACAGTTCATCCTGTCCAAAGACAATGTTCCTGCTGTTCTTGTCCTCCAAGCTTTAGGCTCTATGGCAGTGACCATAACCTTAATACCTTTGGCAAAATTTTACATGAGGCTACTTCAGTGGCTCTTAGCTGCACAATGGCCCATACTAACACATTCCATGACTTTTCCATGACTTATCCCATTCTAATAAATTGCTGCAAGAAGGATCTATTCTGGTGGATGAAGTCAGAGGAAACACTTCTAGGTTGCCCCTTTAATCCCTGTCAGCCTAAGGCCATGGTGACCAGAGACACATCCCAGATCGGTTGGGGGGGCATTATCTGGGAAGAACAGTCCAAGGCACTTGTTCTCTACAAGAGGTCAGTTTGCACATCAATATCCTGGAATTGAGGGCAGTGTTGTTAGTGTTGCAGGCCTTTCAATATGCCCTCCTTCTGGGAACAGTTGCGATTCAATCAGACAACATGTCAGGGGTCTGATACATCAACAAACTGGGTGGAACCAGGTCTTACCCCCTTCGTCGGGAAGCTGTAAGTATGGCAATGGGTGATATCCTTCAACCACTTTCTACCCATATCTTGGGGAGCTCCAACATGATAGTGGACAAACTGAGCAGATGCATTCTCCTGCCGCATGAGTGGTCTCTTAATCCCAAAGTGGCGATGGAAATCTTTCATCGATGGGGCCAGCCTTGCTGCGACGTCTTTGCCTCCCCAATGAACAACAAATGCAGCAGCTGTTTTGCCCTAATCCCCCCTCAGGTGGAGTTCCCGAGGGATGCTCTCCATCTCAATTGGCCTTCAGGACTGCTCTATGCCCCCCCCCTTTCCCCTGTTCTTGAAGAAAGCCGAAAGGTTGAGAAGCAAATTGATCATCATTGCACCCTTTTGGCCCCGACAAGTCTGGTTGCCTTCTCTTTGGCCTCACCTGATTCACCGTCCATGGATTTTGGACCCAGTTCCAGACCTACTGTCTCACCCGCAGGGATTGGTGCATCCCAATCTTCACAGTCTCAAGCTGACAGTTTGGTTCCTCCAATTCCATTAGGTGTCAGGCAGAGTAATACAACTTCCTCAGTACAAAAACTTCTCCTGGCTTCTCACAAACCCTCTACCAGGAAACTCTACCTTGGCAAATGGAAGTGATTTTCAATTTGGGCCTATACACATGATTTAGACCCATTTTCAGTACCTGTTGACAAAGTTCTAATATTTTTAACTTTCCTGATTAATTAAAGTTCAGTTGGTGGCGTTTCTAATTTCCACAATGGCTACACTGATCATTCTCTAATTTCCCACCATTTATGCAAAGCTTTCATTAAAGTTGCATTGCTTCTAAAGCCCCCATTCAAGGATCCTATAGCTCCATGGGATTTGACTCGGATTTACAATCTTTGGTGCTCCCATTCTTGAAGCCAGCAGCAACTTGCTGTCTCAAATGTCTGTCATGGAAAACTCTTTCTTATGGCCATTACTTCCACCAGGAGAGTTTCTAAAATTCAAGCATTATGTGTGAAACACCCTTACCTGATTTTTCATAATGATAGGGTTTCATTAAGAACCAACCCTTCCTTTCTTCCTAAGGTGTTCTCAGAAGCTGATATTAATCAGACAATTGATTTGACCGTTTTCTTTCTCAGCTTCTGCAGTAAAGGCGAATATTGCTTGCACTTACTAGATGTTCACAGACAATTGCGCTTCTACCTCGACAGGACCAAAGAATCTAGAAAATCAGACCAGTTATTTGTTTTCTTTTCGAGATCATCTCTGGGAAACCTGTCTCAAAAGTTACCTTATCAAGATGGCTCAGAGATTGTGTTACCTTCATTTAGAGTCATAACAACCACAAGTTACCTGCCCCTGTTAAAGCGCATTCCACCAGATCTAGAGCCACGTCAGCTGTTTTCCAGTCTAGGGTGTCCACGGATGAAATATGTGCAGCCGCAACATGGGCTACTCCACATACCTTTATCATACAAATTGGATATGGTCTCCAGGGGAAGAGCATCCTTTGACTGTATGGTTCTCAGGAATATCCTTTCATAAGTCCACCCAGATCTAAAGTGGCTGGGGACTCTGTCCCATTCATCAAGAATGAATTAAGATTGACAACATCAGGTAAAGAAGTTATGTTCTTACTAACATTCCATCTATGTTGTCGATCTTCATTCATTCTTGACAACTCGCACTCCTTCCCCAGCCTACAGATTTCTTGGAGGATTGAACACTTGTTCTGAGAACCTTTTAGGTTTCACATTAGACATGGCTTCTACCTTGTATACCTATCATTTCATGATACTTGGGCTGCAAACTCGATCTCGGGTAATGAAGAGAGGGGCATTGTGGTAGAGTATTAGCTTAAGAGTTTTTTGGCTGGCACAAGCTGTATAACGGCCAAGCTGGTTCCGAGAATTGGAACAGAATCCCATTCTTCAAGAATGAATGAAGATTGACAACACAGATGGAACATTATGGTAAGGACAAACTTTTTTAGTGCACATCAGGTGTTTGCCCTCTCAAGATGTTCACATTAGAAATTGTATATTTGTTAAAATACTTTATGCAGTACATTAAAAATAATAGTCTTAAACACCTTAAACAACAACATTGTTAATTTTGCTTCCCTTTTGAAGAAATGTTACTAGTACTCCGAGTTTCAAAATTCTGAAGCGTGGAATTCTGAGAGTGAAATTTATGAATTTTGGGAGTGATTATTCTTTCCTCTCTTATTTATTTACTTTTTTGTTGTGGGTGTAGATTTTTAGTTAAGAGGAGTAAGTTGAGGGTGCAGGTAGTAAAGCCCCTTCATGAGGGTTGTGAGGAAGAAGCACTTCTGACAAAATAGTAATTGAAAAGGTATGTTCAGAGTTAGATGTCTGAGAAATAAAGCATAATATCTTGTATCTTCTTTCAGTAAAAGGGAAACAGACTGAGCATTCTTGTATTTGTTTAATATTGCCTTTCTACGGCATCTTCCAGATATATATGACTCCCCCTATACAGTCAAAGTGCCACCTTTAACACTTTGAAGGGCATCTGCCAACCCAGCTGATGGTAGTGGGGGTGTCTAGTCCAGCTGTACTGCAAGTTACCCTTGTTTGACCAGCCTATAGGAGGGTCATTTCATGAGGAAGACTAAGAGGTTATGGCCAGTTGTCATCTGGTAGGAGATGGTGTGGAAGATTTTCCACAGAAACGCAGACTGGTAGTCCTCATGGATTAACTCTGGATGAATGTCTTATGATTCAAGGGATGGGAGGGTGACATCAGCTATCCATTGAGGTGAGTCATTAGAAGCGCACATACTTTTCAGATATGTAATGCATTGTACATTAGGTGTCCAGGCTTGTGAGGATGTTAAGGCATGAATAAAAATCCTCCTCCTCACTGCAGATACGATGGACAAAATGAAACCCAGGCACTTTTCATCTCCTCTATTTAGGTTGGTAGATTCTCTTTAGTTTGGGGCCTGTAAAGATTAGTCTGAATAAAAAAGGCAGTCTTTAGTATTGATACTCTAGGCCTGAAAATATAGAGGAGGAGATTGGGGCAAAAGCAAAATCTAGAATTGGTGGGGCAAAAAAACCTTTCTAAACTCACAATATACAGCCAGTGTTATTGGTGACTGTTACCTCTGTTGTAGTGTTGTCAATTACTGTATCCCTTAATGGACATTTAGTCAAGTTGACACCACTGATAAACCATATTTAAAAAAAAAAATGGAAGCTAAAGTATAGTCCTTTTGGCCTGAAAGCTGAGAAACAGAGTATCAAAATCTGAAATATCCTGGTGCAGAGGAAGTGTCACTGTGCATACCTGTGAATCTCATGGCTTCCAAAATGGTTTCAGGGGAATATCATAAATCAGAGCTTCCAAAATTTGGTTGTGTGTAAATCTGTTGCCCTGGGTGATGGTGGCATAATGTGTAAATATGCCTTCTTGGGGGTCATGACCTGTAAAATTAGGACCTTTGTTGCAGTAGTAAACAGAGTATGGAGATAAGAGGAGTGTATTTCACAACATGTCTGTGTGTATATAGGGAGTCAGTCTGTGCAGTCTGTTAGTGTGTAGGGAGTCAGTCTGTGCGGTCTGTTAGTGTGTGTAGGGAGTCGATCTGTGTGGTCAATTGAGTAGAAAGTCAGTCAGTTACTGTGTAGGGAGTAAATCCTTGAGATTTATTAATGTCTGTAGGGAGTCAGTCGGTGGTCTGTTAGTGTGTTTAGGGAGTCAATCTGTGCATTCTGTTATTGTGTGTAGGGAGTCAATTTGTGCGGTCTGCTAGTGTGTGTAGGGAGTCCATCTCTGCGGTCTGCTAGTGTGTGTAGGGAGTCGGTCTGTGCGGTCTGTTAGTGTATGTAGGGAGTCCGTCTGTGTGGTCGTTTTGTTAGTGTATGTAGGGAGTCCGTCTGTGTGGTCATTAGTGTGTAGGAAGTCGGTCTGTGCAGTCTGTTAGTGTGTAGGAAGTCGGTCTGTGCAGTCTGTTAGTGTGTAGGAAGTCGGTCTGTGCAGTCTGTTAGTGTGTAGGAAGTCGGTCTGTGCAGTCTGTTAGTGTGTAGGAAGTCGGTCTGTGCAGTCTGTTAGTGTGTAGGAAGTCGGTCTGTGCAGTCTGTTAGTGTGTAGGAAGTCGGTCTGTGCAGTCTGTTCGTGTGTAGCGAGTCGGACTGTGCAGTCTGTTCGTGTGTAGCGAGTCGGACTGTGCAGTCTGTTAGTCTGTAGAGAGTCAGTTTGTGTGGTCTGCTAGTGTGTGTAGGGAGTCAGTCAGTCTGTCAGTGTTTTTAGGGAGTCGATCTTTGCAGTCTAATGTGTGTAGGGAGTCGGTCTGTGCGGTCTGTTAGGAGTCAGTCTGTTACTGTATAGGGAGTAAATCTGTGTGGTCTGCTAGTGCGTAGGGAGTCAGTCGGTCTGTTATTGTGTTTAGGGAGTCAATCTGTGCAGTCTGTTAGCGTGTGTAGGGAGTCGGAATGTTAGTGTGTATAGGAAGTTGGTCTGTTAGTGTGTAGGGAGTCTGTGTGTGCGGTCTGTCAGTGTGTAGGGAGTCTGTCTGTGCAGTCTTTCAGTGTGTAGGGAGTCAGTCTGTATGGTCGGTTAGTGTGTAGGGAGTCGATCTGTGCGGTTTGCTAGTGTGTGTAGGGAGTTAGTTTGTGTGGTCTGCTGGTGTATGTAGAGAGTCAGTCTTTGTGGTCTGTTAATGTCTAGGGAGTCAGGCTGTTAGTGTGTAGGGAGTCAGTCTGTGCAGTCTGGTAGTGTGTGTAGGGAGTCGGTCTGTTAGTGTGTAGGAAGTCTGTCTGTGCGGTCTGTCAGTGTGTAGGGAGTCTGTCTGTGCAGTCTGTCAGTGTGTAGGGAGTCGGTCTGTGCAGTCTGTTAGTGTGTAGGGAGTCAGTTTGTGCAGTCTGCTAGTGTGTGTAGGGAGTCAATCTGCGCAGTCTGTTGGGAGTCAGTCTGTTAGTGTGTAGTGAGTCTGTGTGGTCTGTTAGTGTGAGTAGGGAGTTGGTCTGTGCAGTCTGTTAAGGTGTAGGGAGTCAGTTTGTGTGGTTCGCTAGTATGTGTAGGGAGTCAGTCGGTCTGTCAGTGTGTTTAGGTAGTCAATCTTTGCAGCCCTGTTAGTGTGTGTAGGGAGTCAGTCTGTATGGTCTGTTAGTGTTTAGGGAGTTGGTCTATTAGTATGTAGGGGGTCAGTCTGTGCGGTCTGCTAGTGTGTAGGGAGTCGGTCTATGCTGTTTGTTAGTGTGTTGGGAGTCAGTCTGTGCGGTCTGTTATTGTGTGTGGGAGTCAGTCTGTGCAGTCTGTTAGTGTGTAGGGAGGTGGTCTGTTAGTCTGTAGGGGTCAGTCTGTGCAGTCTTTTGGGAGTCAGTCTGTTAGCATGTAGTGAATCAGTTTGTGCGGTCTATTACTGTGTGTGTAGGGAGTTGGCCTATGCAGTCTGTTAATTTGTAGGGAGTCAGTTTGTGTGGTCTGCTAGTGTGTGTAAGGAGTCAGTCAGTCTGTCAGTGTGTTTAGGGAGTCCATCTTTGCAGTCTGTTAATGTGTGTAGGGAGTCAGTCTGTTTGTCAGTGTGTTTAGGGGGTTAGTCTTTGCACTCCTGTTAGTGTGTGTTTGGGGGTCAGTCTTTGTGGTCTGTTAGTGTTTAGGGAGTTGGTTTATTAGTGTGTAGGGGTCAGTCTGTGCAGTCTGCTTGTCTGTAGGGAGTCAATCTTTACAGTCCGTTAATGTATGTAGGGAGTCTGTCTGTGCGATCTGTTAGGAATCAGTCTGTTACTGTGTAGGGAGTCAATCTGTGCAGTCTGTAGTGTGTAGGGAGTCAGTCTGCGCAGTCTGTTGGGAGTCAGTCTGTTAGTGTGTAGTGAGTCTGTGTGGTCTGTTAATGTGTAGGGAGTCAGTTTGTGTGGTTCGCTAGTGTGTGTAGGGAGTCAGTCGGTCTGTCAGTGTGTTTAGGGAGTCCATCTTTGCAGCCCTGTTAGTGTGTGTAGGGAGTCAGTCTGTGCGGTCTGTTAGTGTGTAGGGAGTCAGTCTGTGCAGTCTGTTAGTGTGTAGGGAGTCAGTCTGTGCAGTCTGTTAGTGTGTGTAGGGAGTCAGCCTGTTATTGTGTGTAGGGAGTCGGTCTGTGCAGTCTGTTAGTGTGTAGGGGGTCCGTCTGTGGGGTCTGTTAGTGATTAGGGAGTCGGTCTGTTAGTGTGTAGGGAATCAGTCTGTGTGGTCTGCTAGTGTGTGTAGGGAGTCCGTCTGTGTGGTCTGTTAGTCTGTAGGGGTCAGTCTGTGCAGTCTTTTGGGAGTCTGTTAGCGTGTAGTGAATCAGTTTGTGCAGTCTATTACTGTGTGTGTAGGGAGTTGGTCTGTGCAGTCTGTTAATTTGTAGGGAGTCAGTTTGTGTGGTCTGCTAGTGTGTGTAAGGAGTCAGTCAGTCTGTCAGTGTGTTTAGGGAGTCAGTCTTTGCAGTCTGTTAATGTGTGTAGGGAGTCGGTCTGTGCGATCTGTTAGGAATCAGTCTGTTACTGTGTAGGGAGTAAATCTGTGCGGTCTGCTAGTGTGTGTAGGGAGTCTGTCGTTCTGTTATTATGTTTAGGGAGTCAATCTGTGCAGTCTGTTAGTGTGTGTAAGGAGTCGGTCTGTGCAGTCTGTTAGTGTGCATAGGGAGTCGGTCTGTTAGTGTGTATAGGGAGTCGATCTGTCAGTGTGTAGGGAGTCAGTCTGTGCGGTCTGTTAGTGTATGTATGAGTCAGTCTGTGCGGTCTGTTAGTGTATGTATGAGTCAGTCTGTGCAGTCTGCTGGTGTATGTAGGGAGTCAGTCTGTGTGGTCTGTTAATGTGTAGGGAGTCAGTCTGTGCAGTCTGTTGGGAGTCGGTCTGTTATTGTGTAGTGAGTCTGTGTGGTCTGTTAGTGTGTGTGTAGGGAGTCTGTCTGTGCGGTCTGTTAGGAGTCAGTCTGTTACTGTGTAGGGAGTAAATCTGTGCGGTCTGCTAGTGTGTGTAGGGAGTCAGTGGGTCTGTTATTGTGTTTAGGAAGTCAATCTGTGCAGTCTGTTAGTGTGTGTAGGGAGTCAGTCTGTGCAGTCTGTTGGGAGTCTGTCTGTTGATGTGTAGTGAGTCTGTGTGGTCTGTTAGTGTGTGTGTAGGGAGTCGGTCTGTGCATTCAATTAGTGTAGGGAGTCAGTTTGTGTGGTCTGCTAGTGTGTGTAGGGAGTCAGTCGGTTTGTCAGTGTGTTTAGGGGGTTAGTCTTTGCACTCCTGTTAGTGTGTGTTTGGGAGTCAGTCTTTGTGGTGTGTTAGTGTTTAGGGAGTTGGTTTATTAGTGTGTAGGGTCAGTCTGTGCAGTCTGCTTGTCTGTAGGGAGTCAGTCTTTACAGTCTGTTAATGTGTGTAGGGAGTCAGTCTGTTACTGTGTAGGGAGTAAATCTGTGCGGTCTGCTAGTGTGTGTAGGGAGTCAGTGGGTCTGTTATTGTGTTTAGGAAGTCAATCTGTGCAGTCTGTTAGTGTGTAGGGAGTCACTCTGTTAGTGTGTGTAGGGATTCAGTCTGTGTGGTCTGTTAGTGTGTAGGGAGTCAGTCTGTGCAGTCTATTAATGTGTAGGCAGTCAGTTTGTGTGGTTTGCTAGTGTGTGTAGGGAGTCTGTGCGGTCTGTTAGTGTGTATAGGGAGTCTGTCTTTGCGGTCTGTCAGTGTTTAGGGAGTTTGTCTATTAGTGTGTAGGGGTCAGTTTGTGTGGTCTGCTAGTGTGTGTAGGGAGTCAGTCACTCTGTCAGTGTGTTTAGGGAGTCCATCTTTGCAGTCATGTTAGTGAGTGTAGGGAGTCAGTGTGTGGGGTCTGTGTTTAGGGAGTTGGTCTGTTAGTGTGTAGGGGGGGTCAATCTGTGCAGTCTGCTAGTGTGTGTAGGGAGTCAGTCTGTGCTGTTTTTTTAGTGTGTAGGGAGTCGGTCAGTGTGGTCTGCTAGTGTGTGTAGGGAGTCAGTCAATCTGTTAGTGCATTTATGGAGTCAGTCTGTTAGTGTGTGTAGGGAGTCTGTGTAGTCTATTAGTGTGCAGGGAGTCTGTGCGGTCTGCTAGTGTGTAGGGAGTCATTCTCTGTGGTCTGTTACTGTGTTTAGGGAGTCAGTCAGTCTGTTAGTGTGTATGACTCCCATGCCCTGGCCCAGCAATCAAGGAGCTTCAATCCTCACCAGTGAGTGGCGTCTCATATAGGAGGAAAGGATAACAAATACACACAGTAAAGTGCAAATTCCCTTAAGACCACACAGAGATCACAGTCAGTCCAAGGCTGGTCGCTCCCTTGCTCTCCAGGTCCCCAATAAGACTCCCCACTGGCACAGCTATAGGGTCCAGATCTCAGCCAGCTGGGCAAGCCAAAATCTCCAGCACCCTCTCTGTCCAACCAGTGCTTTGTGTCTCTGCCCAAATAGCTGACACACACACGCTTTAAGATAAGAGTTTATACAACCACACAGACACTTCTTGGGAAGGCTGGCACAGGTTCTCCAGCTGTGCCCCATTTACCCAGACTATATGGTAGTAATCACTGCCACCACACAGCTAATATTTATCAGCTACACAAAGGCCCTTAAAAGGGTGTCCAATTATTACTGTGCAATATTATTATCCAGTTGGTAGTATCGCCCAGAGCTAAAGCTATAGAAGTGGCTTTATACAATTTTGCCAAAGGTTTGCAAGTGCTCTTAAGAGCTTAAAATATACAAATCAGCCACAGTTGAAAGGTTTTAAAATATTTAATAATAAATAATTAAAAACACAAGATAATACTTTTTACTACATAGTGCTAGTCAAGAGTTCAGAGATTACAGAGTAATACTTAAAATAATTCAGTATTACAGTTCTAACACCACAGAAAAACACTTAGAAATAGCTTGAAACTAGAAAGATTAGACTAGGAGAAAAGACACTTCTAAAATAACTTGCATATAGAACACAGGCAGAGTGCTGATGAGTTGAATGGTCAAGACAAAAATGCTTAATAATCTCTGATTCTCTCTTTTTAAAATCACATTCCTGGTTCCCATTACATCATTCTTTACAATTCCCTGGGTTCCTAGGCTAACAGAAACTACATTTACATTCTTAACATCTCCTTGTGTTATCTTGCAGCTAGTCAGGAAGCAGAGCAATAAAAATAAATTTGCATGTTTAAATCTAGCAATTTAACTCTTGGTTAAAACAATAGAAAGAATGTCTTCACCTAGACCAGCCGGAGCCAACTTTAAAGATCAAAGACAGTCATAAAATGCTTGACTTAGCTTTCTTACAGCAGATTGCACTGTTACATTTTTTTCAGTTCTGTATGTAACTCTATTTTTACCATTTAAGACAACAAGCCTGTGGTTTACATTAATATTTACAAATGACAAAATTATCTATGAAATTCTGTCTGACTAGGCTGGCAGCCTTCACACCCCCCCCCCCCCGGAGAACTCAAGCTAGTTTTTCAAGTGACCCTTGAGAAACGCTGCTTGAGAGAGTTGGGTCTATCTGAGTATACCTTACCCCGTCCTCTGTCTTGAGAGCCCATCTCCATTGTCATTGCTAATCCCACTGCAGTGTTGCACTGACATATCTCATGCTTGCAACCCCAGGCTCCATCTTAGCAACTTGGCATTTTGCTGGCTGGCTCTGTGTAACCATGTTAGGGGGTTGTGATCTGTCATAATAGTGAATTTCCTTCCATACAGATAAGGCTGAAGTTTCTGCAGTGCCCACACTATGACTAGACATTCCTTTTCTACAGCTACATAGCATTCCTCTCAGGGTTGGAGCCTACGACTGAGATAAACCACTGGGTGCTCTTCAACCTCTGAAGAAGTCTGGCTAAGTACAACCCCCCACCCCATGGTTCGAAGCATCCACCTGCACATCAAATCCTTTGCTGTAATCTGGACTGGCTAACACAGGGGGTCCCCCCAGAGCTTCTTTAAGCTTCTGGAATGCCTGCTCACATGCCCAGGTCCACACTACCTTATCTGGCCTGTTCTTCCTTGTCAGGTCTGTGAAGGGAGCAGCTATGGTACTATAACTGGGGACAGACTTTCTGTAGTACCCTGCTGTCCCTAAGAATGCCCTCACCTGCTTTTTGGTAACAGGTGCAGGCCATGCCTGAATGGCTTCCACTTTGGCAGGTTCCGGCCTGTCTTACTACTCCCCACTCTATGTCCTAGGTTGGAGACGTCTGCCATACCCACCTGACATTTGTTCTGCTTAATGGTCAACCCTGCCCTCTGTAGTCTGCCCAGCACCTCCCTGACAAGCCGAAGGTGCTCTGGCCAGGAATGGCTGTAGATGGCAATATCATCTAGGTAAGCAAGGGAAAACCCTCCTGCTCCTGCTAGGATATGATCTACCAGCCTCTGGAAAGTCGCTGGGGCATTCTTCATCCCAAAGGGCATATTTGTGAACTCATACAAGCCAAAAGGAGTCAAAAAGGCTGACTTCTCTCTAGCACTGGGAGTCAAGGGTACCTGCTAGTAACCCTTGGTAAAATCAATGGTTGTAAGATACTTAGCCCCACCCAGCTGCTCTAGGGCCTCATCTGTCCTAGGCATGGGGTAAGCATCTGCCTCTGTGTGACTATTTAATTTCCTGTAGTCCACACAGAACCTGGTGCTCATAGGTTCATAGGTAGGTACTAGGCTATTGGCCCTAGGGCCTATATAAGCCTAGCCAAACGGTACCCTGGCTTTTGCCACCCAAGAAAATTATTTTCCTGTGCCCCTGTCAAGCAGAGCCACAGAAGTGATCCCCGGGATGAATTTCCTACCACCCATCCAATCATCAAGATTTTTCTTGAAGAGTGTTAATGAGGAGATTTGTTTGATATAGATAGGTAGTTTGTTCCAGAGTATGGGAAGTCTCTGAGACAGGAATCTATCTCTCCAGCATGTTCTGTTTATTGTGGTGACAAGGTTTAAGTCCCTAGAGCGTGTAGCTCAGAGGGATTGGGATTTCTTTATGTGGAGCATGTCCAACAGCTCTGGGTTTGACATAGCTTTGTATGTTGGGCAGAGATCTCCTCTGAGTAGGCGATATGCGACAGAGTAAAGCTGGAGTTTTTTGAGACTGTCTGCGTAGGGCATCTGTTTGAGGCTGGTAATCCTCTTTGAGAGGTATTTCTGTGGCCTTTCCAGTTGTTGTAGATGTCTTGTGAGATACATAGCAAAAAGGGTGTTGTACTCTATAATGGGTCTAATGAGTGATGAGTAGAGGGGAACAATGACCTCTTTTTTTTCCTGGATGAGAAACCTTTTGTGATGAGGTGTGCCTGACTACTGTGGCGATGTGATTATCAAAGGAGAGACTACTGTCCACCTGTGTCCCAAGGTCTCTTATCACACTTTTGGTGTTAAGTAGATTACCGCCTGTGTGGTAGTTCATGGGTACAGAGTTTTTACCAAAAGGGGTGATGATGCACTTTTTGATATTGATCTTGAGGCCATGGCTTTGACACCAGGCATCTGTCTCAGTGAGGCCCTTTTGTAGGATGTCCACATCGTTAGAAGATTTGATTATGGCTCCTAGTTTGCAGTCCTCTGCGAACTTTGTTAGCCAAAGACCTTCTGCATTAGCCTGTACTTCAAAGAAGTAGATACCAAACAGAAGAGGACCTAGGACTGAACCCTGTGGTACTCCACTAGTCACTGGTCTGAAGTTGGATTTAGAGTCTTCTCCTTTCACAGTGTGGGTTCGGTCAGTGAGCCAGTTGGCAACCCATCTTGTGACATAGGGGATTTATACCTAGTTTAGTGAGCTTGTCTACAATTCCAGAGTGGGGGATGGTGTCGAAAGCCTTGACAAGATCTAGATAGGCTATGTGTGCCACCTTACCCTTATCTGCAGCTTTGGTGACAGCTTCAAAGTTTATCAGGTTTAGGAGACATGATCTGCCTTTTACAAACCCGAACTGGGTAGGGTCCAGAGTTTGGAGATTACCAATGTTATTGTTTATAAGTTCCATGATACGCTCCATAGCAGACCAGGCTCGTCAGGCTAATGGGGTGGTAGTTCCCAGGGTCCGTCGTGGCTTCCCCTTTGTGGAGTGGGATAACTGTTGCTGTGCGCCATTCAGTGGGCACAGAGCCTGAGGTGAGGCTATGATTGAACATGGTTCTTAGGTGGGGTGCCAGTTCATTCTGTAGTTCATGTAGAATGCAGCCTGGGATGTTGCCAGGTCCCATGGATGCTGTGTTCTTGGCTTTGGAGAGTGTTTTTTTTACCTGTGCAGCCGTGATTACAGGTACTTTGTATTCTTCCGGTATAGAGATGGGCCCTTTAGGGGATGAGAGAGGGGTAAAGTTAGCACTGAACCGATCTGCCAGGATGTTTGCAATATCAGTTGGTTCTGTATATTTAGTGCCATTGTGCTGTAACTCAGAGCAGATCTGAGTGTTGCCATTGAGATTCTTGACATAGCTATAGAATGCTTTGTGGTTGTCTTTAGAATCAGTGACAGTTTTGTTTTTGTAACTAGCTTTGGAGGATTTTATGAGGTATCTCAGCTTCTTACAGAGGCTGACCACAGAGTTCCTCCAGTCATGGAATTTTACTCTTTTTTGCAACAATTTCTTTCTTCTGTTGTAGAGTTTGTTTATAGCAGGGGACCACTAGATTGGCTTCCTTTTTTTGGAGGCTAGCATCTTGGCTCTGTTAGGGATTGCATGATCCATGCACTCCTGTAAGTGCTTATAAAGTGCAATTGTATAGGATTCAGCAGTCGTATCTCTATTGTCCGGCAGCATGGGTGTCGTGAAGTTTGCCACTTCTGTTTTAAGAAGCGTGAAGTTGGCTTTGGAGAAATTTTTTACGGTGGTTTCCCTAATGGGGGGTGGGGCTGGGATGTGGAAGTCTAGGGTGATTTGCTTGTGGTGGGATCTGACCTACGAGGAATTGACTTCTGGTGTGGAACACCAGTTGCCCATGTTGGTAATGACCAGGTCTAGGATATTGCTGCCCCTGGTGGGGGTGTGGATAAGTTGATCCAAGGCATTAGAATTTATGAATTCCAGAAAACGTTGAGCACAAGAGTTGGTACAGGAGTAGTTTTCCCAGTTAATGGTGGGGTAGTTGAAATCACCCATTATTAGGGTGTTAGGTTGTACACTAATATTTTCCAGTGTATCAAGAAATGAGGAGTGGGAATCCTGGGGCATGGTGGGGGATCTGTAGCAAGCTACAATTTGCATTGCGGTCTTGCCCAGAGTTAGTTGCACTTGGATAATCTCAGATGCATTATGCTGAGCAACTAGCCTGGAGGTGTGGATATCCTTAATGAATATGGACACTCCTCCTCCTTTAGTGCTTCGGTCCAAGTTAGGTGGCCGAATGGTGTGGTATGAATTATAGCCTGGTAATGCAGGGGTGCTCTCTGGAGCCTTGAACCAGGTCTCTGTCACTGCACAGATGTCGATGTTCTCCATTTTAAGGAGTGCCTAGAGTGAGTGCATTTTGAGGTTTAGACTTCCAGCATTGAGTAGCATTACCCTCAGATTTTGCTTGCTTGTACCTGTTACGGTGGTGAATTTGTCATTTGAATCTTGCCTAAAAAAGGCACTATAGGGGTGGCAAGAGCCTTAGCCAGTATCTGGAATCCCAAGGGTGACAGGTACAGGCCATCTCTGGCAAAGCATCATGGTTTGTCGATCGTGTCATCCCAGGCATACAGATACTGGATCCCCTTAGAATGACACCAGAAGCTTAGCCAGTTGTTGAAGTCAATCATTTTATCCTTGTACTGTGGTATCATTCTGGGTGTTGGCAGGATGCTACTCACTGCTGTCATCCTTCTTTGGCACCAGCACCACTGGGGTGGCCCCCAGGGACTGTTGGACTCTTGAATTACCCCTAGTTCTAACATCTCCTGTACCTCCGCCCTCAGAGTCTGTTTGACTGTCTCAGGCACTCTATAAGGGGAATGCCTAATAGGCTTTTGGTGTCCTGTATCCTGGTTTCCCAGTGAATGTGTCCCCAAATTCCTGCAACACTGCTTAGATTTCTCGAACCTGGGTAGGAGATAGCTGCTGGGACATTTCTACCCCTTCCACTGAGGTGTCAGCCCAGCCTCACTGAGGAGATCAATCCCCAGATCTCTCTCGGACTCCTTCTGCAATCTACTGGAAATGCTCAGCACAAGGGCCTCCCTAAGGTTTCATTATGTTAACATGGTGCAGTTTGTGCCCCTGCCTTCTGGCTATCAGTTTCACCATGTAATTAACATCACTTACCTTTCTTACCACCTTGTAGGGTCCCTCACAAGCTGCTTGCAGCTTGTTGTATCTGACAGGAATCAGAACCAATACCTGCTGCCCTACAGCATACTCTCTAGCTTGAGCATTCCTGTCATACCAGACCTTTTTCTGTTGTTGGGCTTTTGCCAGGTTCTCCTGGGCCAAGCCCATGAGTTCCCTGAGTCTTGTCCTGAGGTTTAGGACATATGCCACAAGGGACTCCTTGTGAGACTCGAACTCACCTTCCCACTCATCTCGAATTAAATCTGGAGGTCCCCTCACCCTATGGCCATACAGCAACTCAAAGGGTGGAAAACTTGTGGATTCATGGGGAACCACTCTGTAAGCAAACAGATGGGGCAAATATTTGTCCCACTCCCTCTTAACCTGATCTGCAAATGCCCGTAGCATGGACTTGATTGTAGAGTTTAACCTCTGAACTAGACCATTAGTCTGGGGGTGGTAGGGGGTGGTCTTCATGTGCTTCACCCCATAGGACTTCCACAGACAAGTCAGCAGGTCTGACATGAAATTTTCACCTCTGTCGGTCAGTATTTCTTTTGGAAAACCTACCCTGCTAAAAATCTCTAACAAAGCATTTGCCACCTTCTCTGCCTCAATGGAGGACAACGCCACTACCTCAAGGTATCGTGTAGCATAATCCACTACCACTAGGATATACTTTTTCCCTGTGCAAGTTGGGGTACTCAGAGGACCCACAATATCCATTGCTACCCTCTGAAATGGCTCCTCAGTCACAGGCAAAGGCATCAAAGGAGCTCTCACCTTGTCTCCTGCCTTGCCTACCTTTTGGCACTGCTCACAGGTCCTGCAGTACCCTGTTACATCTCTGGAAATTCCAGGCCAATAGAAGTTCTGCATAATATGCCTCTTTGTACATTTTATGCCCATATGACCTGCAAAGGGAGTATCATGGGCTATGGCTAGAAGCGCCAGACTGTAGGCTCTAGGCACTACCAATTGCTGTACTCCCACCTTCTAGCCCTCCCTCAGGGGTCCATTCTGTGTATTGTAGCCCTTTGTCCCAGTATACTCCCCCTTTCCTTGAGAATCAGGTGCCTCCCTAACTACCTGTCTCAGGCCTCGCAATGTAGTGTCTGAGAGCTGAGCCTGTCTCAACTCTATCCTTGTAACCCTTCCCAGCTCCCCTTCCACAGGAAGTCTGGCATCCTCTGACAGCGGTGCCTCACTGTCAGCCTGGGTATTACTACTCACCTTTACCTTTGTAGTCACTCTGTCCAAGGGACCATCAGTACCCACCCACAGCTGTGGCTCACATTCAGTCTCACTGCTACTGAATAGCTTCCTCCCTGAAGCACCCACCTCACCAGTCCTGGCTGCAAGTACGCAGTCTGTCTGGGTCTCCCCCAGGCTACCACACCCACATGCTTGTCTCCTAGCCTGACTGCGTCTAACTGTATAAGCACATGGTACTGCCTCATCCAAGTCCTTCCCTGTGAGGACATCTGCAGGAGGGTACTTCGTTACCCCTGTTGTCTCAAGACAACCTACGATTGGCATTTTGTCTTTGCCACTTGCTGGCTGTCTCACCTTTTGTTCCCCACCTTGCCTCCGTGGACATCTGTATGCCACATGGCCCCACTGGTTGCATTCAAAACATTTGACCCTAGCTCCTGGATGTGTACCTGGACTAGTGGCTTCCCCTGCTACTGGCAGATTCTGTTGGGGCAGTCTGTGCTGCCCACCATGGGTTCCTTCAGACCCATGAGCAGTACTGGGGGTCCCTTTCCTGTGCAGGGATGCCCTGCTTGCCAGGTATAGGTCTCTCTTCTTCCCCAACTCATCTGAAGTAGCACATTGTCTGTCAGCTAACCAGATCCTCATGTCCTCAGGCAAAGTGCTAAGGACTTGTTCCCTCACCAAAGGGTCTGCCAGCCCTTCAAAAGTGGTGACCGGACATCCACTCACCCAGCTATGGAAATAAGTGCTCAGTTCAGCAACATATTCACACACACTTTCATATGCCTTGCGTCTATGCTCACAAAACGTTTTCCTATATGTTTCAGGTGTTAGCTTAAACAATTCTAAAAGACATTTCTTAACAGCAGTATAATCAAAACATGCAACGTCAGGCATTTTTGACAATACAGTTAAAGTTTTTCCATGGAGTAAGGGGGTCAGGAACCATACCCAGAGCCTTTGGTCAACTCTATACTTTTTGCATACCCTCTCAAACATAGGTTCATAGTTTTAATAGGTTGGTACTAGGCTATCGGCCATAGGGCCTATACAAGTCTAGCCATAACAATTCCCTGGCTATTTCTTCCCACACTATTTGCTTCCCTGCACCCCTGTCTATGAGTGTGACTGACGTGATCCCCTGGGTGAATTTCCTTTCTCCCATCCAATCATCAAGGTTCTTTTTGAAGAGGGCCAAATAGGCGCTCTGCTTAACATGTATGGGCAGTCTATTCCAGAGTCTGGGGAGTCTCTGGGTCAGGAATCTATCCCTCCAGCATGTTTTGTTTATTGTGATGACAAAGTTTAGATCCCTGGAGTGTGTGGCTGTGAGGTATTGGGATTTCTTTAAGTGTAGCATGTTCAACAGCTCTGGGTCTGACATGGCCTTGTATGTTAAGCAGATATCGCCTCGGAGTAGACGATATGCGACAGAGTATAGCTGGACTTTTTAAGACAGTCAGCATAGGGCATCTGCTTTAGGGCTGTGATTCTTTTAGTGAGGTAATTATGTGGGCTTTCCAGTTGTTGTAGATGTCTTGAGAGGTACATACCAAATGGGGCATTGTGTTTTATAATGGGTCTAATGAGGGATGAGTACAGTGGGACAATGACCTCCTTTTTTCTGGATAAAAATCCCTTAGTGATGAGGTGTGCCACGTAGAAGGATTTCCTGACTGTTATGGCGATGTGGTTATTGAAGGTGAGACCACTGTCCACCTGTGTCCCTAAGTCTCTTTTCACACTTTCGGTGTTTAGTGTACTGCCACCTATGTGGTAATTCATGGGTGCATGTTTTTTCCCAAAGGGGTAATTATACATTTCTTGGCATTGAGCTTGAGCCCATGGCTCTGGTACCAAGCATCTGCTTCTGTAAGGCCCTTTTGTAGAGTATCCACATCATTTGGGGATTCAGTAATGACTCCCAGTTTGCGGTCATCTGTGAACTTTGTTAGCCAGAGTCCCTTAGTTTTGGCCTGTACTTCAGAGAAGTGGATGCCAAACGAGAGGTCCCAGGACTGAACCCTGAGGTACTCCACTTGTCACTTGTATGGAGCTGGATTTGGAGTCAGCTACTTTTACTGTGTGGATTCTGTCAGTAAGCCAGTTGGCAACCCATTGAGTGACATAGGGGATTAATGCCCATCTTAGTAAGTTTATCTATGATTCCAGAGTGGGGGATGGTGTCAAAGGCCTTGGCGAGGTCCAGATAGGCTGTATGGACTGACATATGAATGAAACTATCAAAATTATCCCAGTCTTTAAACTGTGAAAGAAATTTACTGACCTGTTGTGCTTCCGGGGTCCAGTTACTCCCCATTACCTCCATGACTCTGGCGACGAGTCAGCATCTCCTTCTCATGCTGCCTCTGCCTCTCCTTTTCCTCAGCTTCCAGGCATAGCAGTTTCTCATTCTCCTCAGCCTGCAAATGTAGCAGTCTCTCATTGTCCTTACTCTCTAGATGCCTCAGTCTCTCAGTTGCTTCTATTTCCACATGCCTGGCCTCCAACTCAAGTCTCTTTAGCTCCAGATGGATTTTTAAGTCCTTTGCAGAAAGGTTGAGCTGTCCATTCTCCATTATATCTTCACTGCCAGTCTGATTGTCCTCTTGGTTGCTGTTTTCTGATGCAGCTGTAACCAAGGCTGTGATCAGGTCTGCCTTAGTCAGGTTTCCCTGCACTGATCCCCTAGCCTGGCACATCTCCGCCAGCTGGCTCCTTGTCAGCTTTCCATACTTCTCTGCTGACATGCTGCCTGCTCACCCTGACTAACTACGCTAACAAAAGAAATAAAACAATTATGATCTGAACTCTTATTCACTGCTTGGCTGATTGAGTACAAAACACCTTCAGAGCTCACTGTACATAAGCTACAGGAATTCACTCTACCCACACCACTAGAATACAGTTAGTATACCAATTAATATGTGATGTGAATATCCCACCACTGCCAAACAATTAATATATGATGCCCATGCCGTGGCCCAGCAATCAAGGAGCCTCAATCCTCACCAGAAACACCAGTGCGGGGCATCTCGTATAGGAGGAAAGTATAACAAATACACACAGTAAAGTGCAATTTCCCTTAAGAGCACACAGAGCTCACAGTCGGTCTGGGGCTGGTCGCTCCCTTGCTCTCCAGGTCCCCAGTAAGACTCCCCACTGGCACAGCTATAAGGTCCAGATCTCAGCCAGCTGGGCAAGCTAAAATCTGCAGCACCCTCTCTGTCCAACCAGTGCTTCGTGTCCCTGCCCAAGTAGCAGACACACACACTGAGATAAAAATTTATGCAACCACACAGACACTTCTGGGGAAGGCTGGCACAGGATGTTCATTGTGCATACAGCTGCAGTCATAACAGATGGGTTATCCTGCCGTCAGGCGGGTCCTCGGTCGGCCGAATTCCAAAGTCTAGGTCCGGTGTCGGTTGTCGTCGCTTCTTCCCTGACATCAGTGCGACAGGGGTATAAAAGAACCAGCTGACGCCATTTTCCCCAGTCTTTCTTGCCGTGCGGTGCCCGAAGCAGAAGCAGTTCGCAAGTGCCGGTCGGCCAGCTCCTGAAATTACGAATATTTCTCAACCGAAGACTTTTATAAAGCTAAGTACCCCATTGGGGAAAATTTTATTGCCTCAGACCGATGTCAGACAAAGTTAATAATTGCATTTCATGTGGGAAGCAAATACCGCATAAGGATTTCCATTCCCTCTGTATACCTTGCTTAGGCCCAGACCACGACGTCTCGGCCTGTCGTTTTTGTGCTACATTCAACAGACGCACTATTAAGCATCGGGCGGAGTTCGCCCAACACTATTTTGGCAAAATGTTTAATTACAACATGTCGTCGGATACTCCGACTCCAATTTTGAGTAAACAAAGTAAAGATAAGGACCGACATACGAGGTCCGCGACTTCTACCGACACCACGCTAAAGCCGACTACATGTGCTCCGGTTCTCAGCAAGGTGATTACGCAGCCCCTGACTACCGATGACACTTATAGCGGTGTCTTCTGTGCCCGAGGTCGCAGGCTCTTCGGCCCACACCCCGACTACAGATACCGAAGTCACTCTTGGCGGGGAAACTCAGAGTTCAGACAGGCCTGCCACCTCTCAAGGTGTCTAAAGGCCTTCATTTTCCATTAAGGCTTACACTAAATCTAAAGCAGCCATGCATTCTAAAAGACCAGCTCCACAGGGCACCTCTCAAGGCCCCATGGCTAAAAAGCAGATGCTCAAAATGGCTGAGGATTTGATTACTCTTATCAGGGGTTCTCAACTCCCCTCGGACAAAAGGCCCAGAGTGGAGGAAGAATATCTTTCCTCGGACCAGGCCTCCATTACTTCAGAGCATTCTGAGGACCAGGAACATTCTTACTCCCCTTTCGAAGATTCTGATGCAGAGGAGTCCCTTCCCTCTGTCTCCCCCCCCCTGAGTATTACTCTTTTGGGGAAACCTTGCATACCTTGAGGGAACACTTCCACTGGGAAGGCCAAGAGTACTCAGACTCCAAGAAAAGGCTCAGGGATTTCCTCTTGCTCCCTCAGCACAGGCCTCTGGCTAATACCTCCTGTCTTAGACATACTAGATGATGTGTATTCAGAGGCCAGCCTTAACCCAGATTCTTTACCTCCAGCTCCAGTCAAGCCTGACCGGTATTACTGGGTTCCTGATTCACACCAATTCCTATACAAAAGCCTTGCGGCTGACCCAGAAACTATTTCACAGGGTCGCAAGGGAATTAAGGCCTCCACTGCCAAAAATCCATTACCTTCAGAGAGAGATTCCAGAGCTTTAGAAAGGTGGGGGAAAAAGGTATACACCTCGGCCACTTTAACCATGAGGGCATTAAACTATCAACAATTTTTGTTATCTCAGTTGAAAAGCAAAATGTCACAACCTGAACAACCAGACTTGAAGGAGTTGCAGGATTTGTTGCATAGTGCAGAGCAAGTGGGTAAACATACCTTGCAATGTGGTTTTGATGCTTTAGAGGCCTCTTGTAGAGCTGCTGTTACAGGATCAGTCATACGTAGACATGCTTGGCTCAAAGAGCAAACCTTACCAGACCATGTCAAAGCTAAATTACTAGATGCACCTCTTCAAAAAGATGTATTGTTTGGTGTTAAAGCTGAGGAGGTATTAAAGAAAATGGAGGAAAAGGCAAAATCAATGCAAACAGTGAAAGATTTCCTACAGGTACAACCGCCACGTTTCAGTAGAAATTGGCCTTCAAAAAATTGGTCCTTTCCAGCCACGGACAGACCTCAAAGAGGTAGATACAGGCACCCGGGATGTAGAGGGCAATCTCAAGGATCATTTAGAGGCAGACAATGGCAGACTCCTACACCAAGAGGGGGTGAGGATAGTTCACAGCCATTCAGAAAGCAGACCCAATGACTTTCCCCTTTGCATGCCAAGCAAGGCTCAAATGGCAGCACCTTTAGGCGGAAAACTGGCATTATTTTCGAAAAATTGGCATATTGTCACAAAAGACAAATGGATCCTGGACATTATAGACAGAGGCTACAGATTCCATTTTCACAGCCTTCCAAAAATGAGAGGCATGCCAAACCTGCCACACAATCAAAGAGCAGAGGCGCAAAAACAAATTTCAGATCTCATGGACATGAAAGCTATTCAAGAAGTACCTGCACAAGAACAGGGTCAAGGTTTTTATTCCAGACTATTCCTGGTACCAAGGAAGGGCAAAAATTGGAGACCTATTTTGGACCTATCCATCCTAAACACATATTTACTCGTACCAAAGTTCAAGATGCTCACATTACAGCAGCTTCTTCCCATGCTGGGCAAGGAGTCTTGGCTGGTGACATTGGACCTCAAGGAGGCATACCTGCACATCCCAATCAGACAAGTTTGCAGAAGATGCCTCAGATTTATTGCAGGTGCATCCCATTATCAATTCTCTGCATTGCCCTTTGGCTTATCTACTGCGCCCAGAGTGTTCACGAAATGCCTGGCATCAGTAATTGCCTACTGCAGACTTCAAGGGATACAAATATACCCCTATTTGGACGACTGCCTGATCCAAGCGGACAGCAAACACACTCTTCTGAAACACCTGGCATTTGTAATAATGTTGTTGAAATCTCTGGGATACACAGTCAACAAAAAGAAGTCAAGACTAATACCCTCTCAAACAATAATTTTCCTGGGTGCTAGCTTGGATACAAACACCCAGATGGCCTACCTCACGCCAGAGAAACAAGGGCAATTAACTCGATACTTCAGAAAACTGGCAACCTTCACCAGGCTGACTGCAAGGAAAATTCTGCAGGCTCTGGGATTCATGGCATCTTGCATCCTACTAATCCCATGTGCAAAGCTGCATATGAGGAAACTTCAATGGTACCTAAAAAACTTATGGTCTCAACACAGCCACAGTTTGGAAGCAATCATACCACTGATTCCATGTCTTCAAAAGGAATTTCTGTGGTGGGCTCAAGCATGCCAAAGAAACATAGGTCTCCCATTCTGCAAGCCTCAAGTAAATCAAGTCATCACAACAGACGCCTCGGACTACGCCTGGGGGGCGCACATGACAGATCGGTGCATTCAGGGCAAATGGTCACAAAAAGAGAAGCACCTACACATCAATCAAAAGGAAATGCTAGCAGTAATAAACGCTATTATGGCTTTCAAAGACCTACTGCATCCAGGGCAGCTATTGATAAGAACAGACAACACCACAGTGATGTGGTACATAAACAAACAGGGAGTAACTCATTCACACCCCCTGTGCAGACTAGCCATGTCCCTTTGGAACACGGCTCTGGAATTGCAAATCCAACTTCAAGCACAATTCCTGCCAGGGAAGGAAAACACACTGGCAGACAACCTGAGCAGAAATATGACAGATCCACACGAATGGAAGTTGCATCCTCAAGTTTTTACAATGATAATTCAAGCATGGGGAAGGCCAGACATAGATCTCTTTGCCACCCACAGAAATTACCAATTGACAAAATTCTGCTCAAGGACCTTTCATCCACAGGCCTGGAAAGTGGACGCACTCTCTTTCAGTTGGACAACAATGACGGTTTATGCCTTTCCTCCTCTTCCACTGATGGCCAAAGTTCTATTAAAAGCCAGAGCAGACAGACCAAAGATGATTCTCATTGCTCCAGACTGGCCAAGACAACACTGGTACCCACTCCTGAGGAGCCTGACACATTCCCCACCATGGATCCTGCCTCTAATGCCTCTTCTACTGACTCAGCACAATTTCAAAACTCTTCACAGTCAGCTGAAAACACTCAATCTAGCTGCATGGAGGATTCCTTAAATTCACAGCAGACCCTACTCTCCAAGGAGGTTTAGGATGTCATTCTGGAGGCCAGAAGACCTTCTACTAGAAAAGCCTACTCCGCAAAATGGAAACGGTTTTGTGTCTGGAATCAGAAAAAGGGTCAGAATCCTGGAATACTGAATTTACCTCAAATACTACAGTACCTAGCCGAGCTGCTAAGCAGTGGACTTTCATTCTCCTCCATCAAAATCCATGCCTCAGCCATTTCTGCAGAGTACAACACTGATCCTCCTTTATTCTCTCACCCTCTCTTAAGACAGTTCCTCAGAGGGGCTAAGAATATAAAACCCCCAAGGAAGCAACCAGTACCGGCTTGGGACCTCAATTTCATTCTAGAAAAACTAACCCTGCCTTCTTTTGAGCCAGCTGCTTCAACAGATCTGCAATATTTGTCATGGAAAACAGCCTTCCTTCTAGCTATCACCTCAGCACGCAGGGTTTCGGAACTACAAGCCCTCATGGCTGTGCAGCCTTTCATCATTTTCCGTCAGGACAGAGTTTCCTTATGAACCAATCCTTCATTTATGCCAAAGGTATTATCCAGGGTAGCCTTGAATCAGGCTATCCACTTACCTACGTTTTACCCTAATCCACAAAACAAAGGGGAGAGGCTACTACATTCCTTGGACATTCACAGACAGCTCCGTTATTATTTGGACAGAACAAAGCCTTTCAAAAAATCAGAGCAACTCTTTGTGTCCTATGCTACAGGTGCTCAAGGGAAGCCTATTTCCAAACAGACAATCTCAAAATGGATAGCCCACTGCATACGCTTTTGTTACTCTTTTCATGGTAAAGCTGTACCTGCAGGCATCAGATCTCACTCCACAAGGGCCACAGCTACCTCTGCAGCTTTCCTCGGGGGGGGGGGGGGGTTCCTACCAAAGATATTTTGGAAGCAGCCACTTGGAGTTCTGTACATACTTTCTCCAAGCACTATCACCTTCCTTTATACTCCAAAACTAGAGCGGGCTTTGCCACTGCAGTCTTGCAGGGCATCCTGGCTCCACCTAGTTCCACTTAGTGCCTACCACCCCTTTATTAGCTTTGGGATTCTACCCATCTGTTATGACTGCAGCTGTATGCACGATGAACATAGTACAGTTTTGTACCTACCATAAATGTAGATGTTCGAGTGCTAATACAGCTGCAGTCCAGGTTTCCCTCCCTCCTTCCCCTCTTGGGACAGGCCTTATGGCTAACACCTCCTCATACAACCTCATTGGGGTATTCTTTTATGGTGTATTTGCTTGCAACTACTGTTTTTTGATTATATTGCATTTGCTTTACTACATAAATTTATGTTTTGCCTTCCTTCTGGGGGCACCTGACATCTGGGGCAAGAAAAACTGAAGAAAATGGCGTCGGCTGGTTCTTTTTTACCCCTGTCGCACTGACGTCAGGGAAGAAGCGACGACAACCGACGCCGGACCTAGACTTTGGAATTCGGCCGACCGAGGACCCGCCTGACGGCAGGAGAACCCATCTGTTATGACTGCAGCTGTATTAGCACTCGAACATCTACATTTATGGTAGGTACAAAACTGTACTTTCTCCGGCTGTGCCCCTTTTTCCCAGACTATATGGTAGTAATCACTGCCACCACCCAGCTAATATTTTATCAGCTACTCAAAGACCCTTAAAAGGATGTCCAATTATTCCTCTTCTTACTGTGCAATATTATTATCCAGTTGGTAGTATCGCCCAGGGCTAAAGCTGTAGGAGTGGCTTGTGTTATCTTGCAGCTGGTTAGGAAGCAGGGCAATAAAAATACATTTGCATGTTTAAATCTAGCAATTTAACTCTTGGTTAAATCAGTAGAAATAATGTCTTCACCTAGACTGGCCTGAGCCAACTTTAAAGATCAAAGACAGACATAAAATGCTTGACTTGGCTTCCTTACAGCAGATTGCACTGTTACATTTTTTTCAGTTCCACATATAACTCTATTTTTACCATTTAAGACAACAAGCCTGAGGTTTACATTAATATTACAAATTACATTATTATCTATAAAAATTCTATCTGGCTAGGCTGGCAGCCTTCACAGTGTGTTAAGGGAGTCTGCCTGTGTAGATGTCCTCCTTCCTGTTTGTTTTTAGCTGCAGTATTTTTACTGGAAAACACATGCTATTTTAAAAATATTTGTTACAGAAAAAAAAGAACAAAATCATATAATGGGATTGGAAAACATCAAAAAATAAAATTGAAGTAAAAATATGGTACTTTGAATGATTTGCAGTACATAGGCTACCAGACTAAAACCATGAATACCCTTACATACAGCTACTTTTATACTAAACAATACCTTGTACATTATGGGACCAAACCCCCCTTCACACACATACACCATAAAAAGTGTTTATAGTGACAAAAATGAGCAGGTCTACTAACAGTCAGTTTAAAGTAGCTAAATAATTACAACAAACAAATTGCAAGCTTCAAATACAGTACTTTACTTAACATACCTTTTGACCTAGTGATTTGAAGCCTGACAGCATTTGTCCCGCAGCTGCATGGAGATATCTTCACTAACAAGTTACACACACACACACACACACACACACACACACACACACACACACACACACACACACACACAAACACACCGTTTGACCTTCAGTGTACTGGTTGATTTGTGTAATTTAAACAGTCCTGACAGCAATGGCTCCTTTTACCCTACGTTCTTTACTTTCCTAAACGTGTTCCCGGTTTCAAGCGTTGGTGTATTTCTGCTGCTATTACTCAGCTTAATGCACTCGACAATTTCCGAGTTGTGGCTTCGATGTCTACCACCGCACACACTTTGTTTGACTCAGTCCTGCCAGCTTGTATTTTTTCCCAGCTGTCCTTTTCCAAAGGAAAAACAACTGAATACCACATACCTCTCAACATCTTCACTCACAAATTCTGGATAAACCCAAAACCAAAGATTTAAAACAATCGTTTGAATTCCGACCCATATGCAT